>NC_036652.1:2985516-3057399 GCF_002806865.2 Cucurbita pepo subsp. pepo
GGGCTACTTAGGATCTGCAATGATCGACGACGGTTGCTCACGCAAGTTCGGTGCACGACAAACCGCCTTTACATCCTAAAGCTAGAGATAGAGCAACCAGTCAACCTCTCGGCCAGGTACTAGAAGATGGAAGACCTATTAGGAAGAGGTGAACCACCTGGACTGGCGGCGCGCCAACTCGAAGAAGAGACGGTCGAACAAGACGTGGAGTCTAGAGGACATGCCGCTAGGGACACCGAGCCATAGGGCTCAAATCGGAGTTCAAACAAAATAAGGTAGATATACCACAGGTTTTAGGAGGAGATTGTTAGATAAAACCTGAGTTTATCATTTCTCCTTATTTAGATTCACACGATTTCAAAATACCTCCGTTTGACCATTTGACAAACACGTCGAATGGATCACCAAAGTTTTAGATGGCAATTTTGTAGGGAGTGGCACAGGTTTAGTTGGCCACTCTCCAGCCATCCTTAGGATAATTTATATTTAAATAGGAAATCTGTTTAGAATATCAAATAACCTGATTTGAAGCGCAGTTAAAATTTTAGCTTCTCTCTCTTTGTTATTTTTACGTATTTTTTTTTTTCCAACAACCTCTTGTCGAAGATTTCCTCTCACCGAGAAGAAGGGATTTCCCTGGCTGATTATCGAAATCCAATAGCTCAGGCCATCAACAGTTAGCTAGAGAGGGGAAGACTCGCCAGTTTTGGATCGAAGACAATTTACTCTTCACTAAAGGAAATTTTCTCTACGTCCCCTTTTTCGGGAAACTTGAGGAGACTCCTACTAAAAGAATGTCACAGCACACATGGGCGGGCCACAACGGGTGGCAGAGAGCCTATACCATCCTAAATAGGAGTACTATTGGCCGAACCTCCGCGACGATGAAAGAAAAAAAAAACGTAACAGAAGGGGAGAAGAAGCGAAGACACAAATTATTTCTTATTTTTGTGGTGTCATTAGAACTTGGCACCATTTTCTTTATATAATAAAAAGTTTACCCATTTCTGCTCCAAATAAGCAAACACTCCACCCCCATTCTGCTATTCCTCTCCCTAAAAAACACTCCACCTCCCATTCTACTATTCCTCTCCCTAAAAATGAGTTCCACTAACTCCAATATCTCCACGTTTTTTCATGGAGAAATAAGCAATAAAAATAAATATTAACCACTATTTTTTAACCCAAAAAAAAAACTTATATAAAAAAAACAAGTTTATAACCAATAATCACTCCTCTAAACTTGTTTAACTATGTTGAGTCGACTTTCTTCAAGTCAATCTTCTCTCTTAACTCCAGGAACCGTTGTCTTGCTAACGGCTTTGTCAGAATATCCGCCAACTGTTCATCTGTGTTCACATATTCCAGTTCAATAGCTTCAATTTGTACACATTGACGAATAAAGTGGAACCTGTATCAATGTGCTTACTTCGATTATGGTAAACAGGATTTTTCGCCAATGCAATAGCTGACTTGTTGTCAACATTAAGCTTGGGTTTTACTTGCAGTTGACTGATGCGGCTCAAAATCTTGCCCAACCATACTCCTTGACATGTTCCAGCAGTTGCGGCTATGTACTCAGCCTCGCATGATGACAAAGCCACCATCTTCTGCTTCTGTGATACCCAGGTTATTGGATTTACTCCCAAATAGTACAACACTCCAGTTGTACTCATCCTATCATCAATATCCCCAGCCATATCACTGTCGCTAAATCCTACCAGCTCCACATTTGATAACTTCTTATAAACACAGCCAAAACTTAGAGTACCTTTCACATACCTCAATATTTGTTTTACTGTTGTGAGATGTGAAGTTGTTGGTGCTTCCATATATCTACTCATCACACCAACTGAGTAGGCTATGTCAAGCCGGGTATTAACCAGATAGCGTAAGCTTCCAATAACACTTCTGTAAAGTGTTTCGTCAACTACAGGTTCTCCATTCCCATGTTTGCTCATCTTCATTCTTTGTTCCATGGGAATCGAACAAGCATTGCACTCCCCCATTCCTAGCTTCTCTAGGATTTGTCTTGCATATCCGGCCTGACATAAAGTGATTGATTCACTGCTTTGTCGTACCTCAATACCCAAGTAATAGCTCAAAAGNCATTGCACTCCCCCATTCCTAGCTTCTCTAGGATTTGTCTTGCATATCCGGCAAAGTAAGTTGAGTGGAACGATACAAGAAAGTATCGAGAAACACCTAGCCAAAGGCCCGGCCCCTCAGGCCATCAGTAGTTAGCCAGAGAGGGGAAGACTCGCCAGTTTTGGGTCGAAGACAATTTACTCTTCACCAAAGGAAATTTTCTCTACGTCCCCTGTTCGGGAAACCTGAGGAGACTCCTACTAAAATAATGTCACAGCACACATGGGCGGGCCACAACGGGTGGCAGAGAACCTATACCCTCCTAAAAAGGAGTACTATTGGCCGAACCTCCGCGACATTGAAAGAAAAAAAAACGTAACAGAAGGGGAGAAGAAGCGAAGACACACAAATTATTTTTTCTTTTTGTGGTGTCATTAGAACTTGGCACCATTTTCTTTATATAATAAAATGTTTGCCCATTTATGCTACAAATAAGCAAACACTCCACCACTCATTCTGCTATTCCTCTCCCTAAAAAACACTCCACCACTCATTCTACTATTCCTCTCCCTAAAAATGAGTTCCACTAACTCCAATATCTCCAGCCTTTTTTCATGGAGAAATAAGCAATAAAAATAAATATTAACCACTATTTTTTAACCAAAAAAAAAACATATATAAAAAAAAACAAGTTTATAACCAATAATCACTCCTCTAAACTTGTTTAACTATGTTGAGTCGACTTCCTTCAAGCCAATCTTCTCTCTTAACTTCAGGAACCGTTGTCTTGCTAACGGCTTTGTCAGAATATCCGCCAACTGTTCATTTATGTTCACATATTCCAGTTCAATAGCTTCAGTTTGTACACATTGGCGAATAAAGTGGAACCTGGTATCAATGTGCTTACTTCGATGATGGTAAACAGGATTTTTCGCCAACGCAATAGCTGACTTGTTGTCAACATTAAGCTTGGGTTTTATTTGCAGTTGACTGATGCTGCTCAAAATCCTGTCCAACCATACTCCTTGACACGTTCCAGCAGTTGCGGCTATGTACTCAGCCTCGCATGTTGAAAAAGCCACCACCTTCTGCTTCTATGATACCCAGGTTATTGGATTTTCTCCCAAATAGTACAACACTCCAGTTGTACTCATCCTATCATCAATATCCCTAGCCATATCACTGTCGCTAAATCCTACCAGCTCCACATTCGATAACTTCTTATAAACACAGCCAAAACTTAGAGTACCTTTCACATACCTCAATATTTGTTTTACTGCTGTGAGATGTGAAGTTGTTGGTGCCTCCATATATGTACTCATCACACCAACTGAGTAGGCTATGTCGGAACGGGTATTAACCAGATAGCGTAAGCTTCCAATAACACTTCTGTAAAGTGTTTTGTCAACTACAGGTTCTCCACCCCCATGTTTGCTCATCTTCATTCTTGGTTCCATGGGAATCGAACAAGGATTGCACTCCTCCATTCCTAGCTTCTCTAGGATTTGTCTTGCATATCCGGCTTGACATAAAGTGATTGATTCACTGCTTTGTCGTACCTCAATACCCAAGTAATAGCTCAAAAGTCCATCTCAAATTTCTGGTGCATCTCTTCCTTGAACTGAGCTATAACTTGTTTGTTTGAGCCGGCTATGATTAAGTCATCCACATATGTACCGATTATCATTGCTTCAACTCCATTAATTTTCTTGTAGAGAGAATATTCCTATGGACATATAACAAAACCAAGTGACAGCAAACATTGATCAAGTTTAAAATTCCAGGCCCTCGGAGCTTGTTTTAATCCATACGAGGCTTTATGTAATTTTAACACCATGTTTGGATTTTCCTTGTCAACGAACCCTTCTGGTTGAACAACATACACCTCCTCTTCTAACTTGCCATTCAGAAAAGCTGTCTTTACATCCATGTGATGTATGTCCCAATTCTTAATGGCTGCATAGGCAAGAATTAATCTCACTGTTTCTAACCTGGCCACTAGTGCGAATACTTCACTATAATCTACACCAAACTGCTGTGCATATCCCTTTGCCATGAGTCTCACCTTATGTTTCATGATTTCTCCATCTGGATTTTTCTTTAACTTGAAAATCCATTTGATGCCGATTGCTTTATGATTCTTCGGCAAATCTGTGAGTTTCCACGTTCTGTTCCAATGGAGAGAATTTCAGACTTCATGGCATTCCTCCAGTTTTCATTCTTAGGAGCTTCCTCATATGAGGTTTGCTCCTCTATAGAAAGAAAACAAACATCCACTGCTTTCTTCTCTACTTCGTTTAGTTCTCTGTAAATATCTTCTAGAGACCTGAACTTTTTCGGCGTCGATGAGCTTGACGATGATGCATTTGAGGTACTGTCTGGTGTCGATAAAGCTGAGAACGAATTTTTCCTTTGTCTTTCATCTGGATCAACTTCGATTTGTTCAATATTCTACTCCTCTATTCTAATCTGTTTTTCTGAAATTTGAACGGTGAAAGTTCCTCTTTGTTCATCATCACCATTTGAGATTTCTTCCCAACACCACTTTTTCTCCTCTTCAAACAGTACATCCCTGCTCACCATAATTCTGTTCTTTTATGGATCCAATAGTCTGTAAGCTTTGGTTCCATCTTCATATCCCAACATAATTGTCTTCACACTTCTATCAGCAAGACACCCGAAGATTTTAAAGTGATGAACCTTTGGTATCTTTTCAAACATAGCTTGATACGGTGTGCCATTTGCAACTCCTTTTGTTGGCGATCTGTTTAGAATATACACGGCAGTTTTGATAGCTTCTCCCCAAAATTTTGCAGGCATCTCTTTGCTCTTTAACATACATCTGGCCATCTCTACCACCGTTCGATTACGCCTTTCTACTACGCCATTTTGCTGTGGTGAAAATGGTGCAGTAAGAAGTCTCTTGATGCCTTCATTCTCGCAATAGTCTTTAAAAACAGTAGATACAAACTCTCCTCCACGGTCCGTTCTAAAGCTCTTAATCTTCTTGCCTTTCTCTACCTTCACACTGATCTTGAACTTTTTAAACACCAGCAGTGTTTCATCCTTGTTTTTCAACATAAACACCCACATAAATCGTGAAAACTCATCCACTGGTAACATAAAATATCAGTTACCTCCATACGTCATTGGAGAAATAGGTCCACATAGATCTCCATGGACAAGATCCAATGACTCCTTCGCACAATATGTCGTTGTTCGGGGAAAAGGAGTCCTATGCTGCTTTCCAATTAAACACCCTTCGCATAATTGATTGACCTGGGTGATTCTCGGCAACCCTTCAACCATTCTCTTGTCATTTAATTGTTTTAAAGAGTGAAAATTCAGGTATCCATACCTCACGTGCCATAGCCAACCACTGTTACTGATATTTGTCATTAAACACACCTGATCCGCAAGCTTCAGCTTAGCTACATACAATCTGTTGGATTGTCTGGTCACCATAATAATCAGGCTTCTAGCTCTGTCATATATCTTCATCACACTGTTCTCTATGACAATTTTATTTTCAGTCTCATCCAGTTGTCCCAAACTTATAATATTGCTCTTGAGTTTAGGTATGTAATAGACTTGTGATAAGATCAAGTGCTCATCGGTTTTGCATTTGAAGAGCACTATTCCTCGACCACAAATGTCTATTACAGAGTTATCACCAAAGCGTACCTTTCCAACAACAAATGTGTCGAGCTCACGAAACACCCTCCTTTCTCCTGACATGTGGTTGCTTGCTCCAGTATCTAGGAACCAGGAATTTTCAACTATAATATTGTTTGGTGGCGGCACTATAGTTTCATTTCAACATCACAAAATTAGGCTCTTTATCATGTGTGGTTTCAATTTCACACGCCTCTATCATCAGCAATGAAGACTCCTCATCCTTTTGCATCTCTATCAGGTTGAGTTGTTCGTCTTTTGTGGAACACTCTGATGCGAAGTGTCCTATTTTCTGCCACCTGAAACATTTAATTTTACTTTTGTCAAATCTCTTCTTTTGAGTTTGCGACTCTCCTTCATCTCCTCGATGCCAGTCACTTCTCCCACGGCCTCTCCATCTTCCACGACCCCGTCCGCTGCCTCCTCTAGAACTTCCTTGATCCTTCCTTTCTTTCTTTGAGGATTTTGCATTCTCTCGTTCCTTCCATTCTGCATGAGTGAGAAGAACGTTTCATCTTTTTCTCTAAACCCTTGCAACCTTTCTATATGTGCCTTGAGTGATCCAATAATCTCATCAACGGATTTCATTTTGAGATCACTAAACTCCTCAATCGTTGAAGTGATTTGAAGAAACTTTGCAGAGGTGGATCGTAGAAGTTTCTTAACTACTTGGATATCATCCACAGTATTCCCGAGGCCTCTCAATTTGTTGCCAATAATAGTGAGTTTTTCAGAATACTCATCAATACTTTCTGAATCACCCATCCTCAACGCTTCAAACTCCCGCCAGAGAGTCTGCGTTCTAACTTCTTTCACTCTTTACTCACCTAGATTCATATTTTTCAGCATGATCCAGGCTTCCTTGGCCGTTTTCTTGACACCCAACTGTAGCAACGTATGTTCTCCAATGCTTTGATAAATAGCTACTAAAGTCATCTTATCTTTACGGTTATCTACTATTTCGGGTGACTCAATTGCCTCCCAAACACCTTGTGCCATCATAAATACCTCCATCTTAATCGCCTAAGCTGCATAGTTGCATTTTGTCAGCATCGGGTATTTAAGTGTGACAGATCCCTCCTTTTCTGGAATCCGTACACTCACCTCATGTGAGGCATCACCTTCTATCGCACCGGTGTTTTGGCTCCTATAACTCGATTCATGTCTCATTTTTTTATCTCTCTCCCTTCTTGACCGCTCAATCTCTAGGTGAGACATGATTGAAAACAGGCCTTGATCTTGTAGATCTGATACCAATTGAAAGAAAAAAAAAACGTAACAGAATGGGAGAAGAAGCGAAAACACAAATTATTTCTTCTTTTTGTGGTGTCATTAGAACTTGGCACCATTTTCTTTATATAATAAAAAGTTTACCCATTTCTGCTACAAATAAAACACCCCACCACTCATTCTGCTATTCCTCTCCCTAAAAAACACTCCACCATTCATTCTACTATTCACCTCCCTAAAAATGAGTTCCACTAACTCTAATATCTACAGCCTTTTTTCATGGAGAAATAAACAATAAAATGTAATATTAACCACTATTTTTTACCCAAAAAAAAAACTTATATAAAAAAAACAAGTTTATAACCAAGAGACGATGCAATACAGTTCACAATGACCTGTCTTATCTGCCAACAAGACAAGGTTGAACGAAACAAAATTGCGGGACTACTAGAACCTCTACGAGTCCCGTCCCGACCGTGGAAAAGTGTTTCTCTAAACTTCATCACACACCTCCCCAAGGTAGGAGAAATGAAGTCCATCTTGGTCATCATTCACAGATTCACCAAATATGCCACATTTATCCCAACTCACGCTCAGCTGAACCGACCGCACAATTATTTTTCCGACACGTAGTCAAGTTGTGGGGCATTCCCACCAGCATTGTCAGTGATCGCGATCTGAGATTCACAGGGACCTTTTGGACTGAATTGTTCAAGCTATTGGGGTCGATCCTAAACGTCTCTTCGAGTTATCACCCCCAAACTAATAGAAAAACAGAAAGGTTCAACAGTATGCTTGAGGAGTTCTTACGTCATTTTATCGATGTGCGACAAAAGAATTGGGTTCAGATGCTTGATGTTGCTCAGTTTAGCTTTAATTGCGAACAAAGCTCGTCGACAGAGAAAACCCCTTTTGAAATAGTATGCGGTAGACAACCACTGATGCCCCATGTCATTGACCACCCTTATGCTGGGAGAAGCCCTCAAGCCTACAACTTCACCAAAGAGTGGAAGCAAACGTTCGAAATAGCACGAGCGTACTTAGAGAAAGCCTCCAGAAGAATAAAGAAGTGGGTAGACCGCAAACGAAGAGCATTAGAGTTTCAAGCTGCTGACCAAGTCATGATCAAGCTGAGATTAGAACAATTTAGATTCCGGGGGGAACGGGTGTTAGATAAATCCCTACCTGTTACGTAAATCCCTACCTTTCAGTGAGAGTGATCCCTAATTTTTAGTTAACTATTTTTTTAGGTAACTTTAAACCCACACAATTAAAGTGAGTGGGAAGTACACGTTGAGTGGTAGCGCCTTAATTAAGTTTCCCACGTCTTTTCATTTTTAGATGTAAATTGTTATTTAAATATCCCAACTAATGAGAAATGAAATCAATCGGGTGTTCAGTGCAAATATTCTCTCTCCGTTTGTTTTCCGTTATTTTCTTCTTCGAAGAAGTTTCCCTTCGGCCATTTTTTACTCCGTCGACGTTTTTCTCTTAATTGCCAGAAGTCAACAAGTGGTATCAGAGCCTGGTTTAATCCACTGGTGGTATATCATTGCAGAGGAGCCGACTTTATCAATAGCCAAGTTGAATAGTTCAATTGGTTAGAGCGTCGATCTAATATCACATAGGTCTCACGTTTAAGTAGAAGAACATGCGAAGCGTGAAAATAAATAAATCATGTGGGGTCCATCTCGAGTAGGCTCGCTCACTCCTCCATGCTATGGCCAAGTGCCAGCTTTTCTATGCGTAGTACCCAAGTGTCCACAATACATCGACCATCTTGAATGTCGATATACTTGGATCTCCACCAAAACTTTGCATCATCGACTAGATGAATTCTTGCCAATGTAACCTTCACTTCTTATGCTATGACATTTTTGGCTTGAAAGTACTATTCGAGGTCAAAGATAAAGTTCTCTAGAGGCTTGGCATCTCGAACCCCATAAAAAGGCTTGTGCTATTCGAGTTTGATTCTCAAATTCGCCACTTCATCTCTAACCACTCCAAAGGCTACTCTCAAAATTTTAGATATTTTTTAGACAATTTGAACGATCGCTTGCCGAGTATTGTCTAAGCCCTCAATATGTTCTTCCATTCAAGCAACAGAGCTCGTCGAGCTATCCCCACGCTTGAGCCACTAGCAGTTGTGGCAGTCTTTTGGCGCCTTGACCCTAACCATTAATACATGGACATTAGTTTCTCAAGGCGATCTGCCAACTCGTTGATCCTGTCAGCTTTAGCGAAAATAAAATTCATGCGAGATTTTAAAAACTCCAATTCATCAGGAACTTCACTTAGGTAGAGTAACTAATTTTTTATCTCTACCAATTGTTTAGTCTGGGACTTGCCCAGTTCTTTTGCAGCAGACATGTTTGTGTCCTACGATTCAAGGAGCCAACTTGGCTTTGATACTACTTATCACAATCGAACTATTGTGGCAGCGGGATAGTGATTATGCGACACTTATTCTAACCGAGCAAACAAGATAGTATAGGCTAAAAGAAAATAAGGAACAACCACAACATTGATAGCATATAACCGGAATAGGAAGAATTGATGACTAGTCACATACCTTATAGTACATTTTGAGGCATTTTAGCCCTAACAGATGTAGACATGATTTTGTTGACAGGTCATACACCCCGTACTAACACAACAATAATAGTAAATGCCTATCTAACTTGAAAGTAAGTAAAGGGGTTTGGAACGGGCATGCGGCTGTGGACAACACGTCATGAACAAGCATGATTGGGACATCTGACACGCGACCGTAGGCAACACGCCTTGGACAAGCATGACCGTGATAGCCTGCAGCTTGACTTAATCACCTAACCTTGACAAGGTATGTAAGTTGTAAGGTTAGTAGGCATGATCTCACTCCTTATGTGAATTATATGCATATGTCAGTTACCGTCTTATGAACTAATTAGGATACAATTTGTTACAATACCTAATAACTTGGTGTCTATTGCATGATGATAGATTATGGACCCTAAAACCTGAAGTGGTACTATACTAGATGGTAGAGCAAGTAGAGGCTTGACTGAGATCGACCCTACTCAAATTCCTTATAAGGAAAGGCATGCTAAGAACAAGTATTGGAATAAGTAGACACCATGATGCTACAATTTATGATCTAGGCCACTCAGATAAACTAGGGTAACATAAACAGTAGAGAAAATGTCTAAATATCTAGGTGGTCGAGAGTGTTAAGATTTATGCCCTAAAGCCTTGTAATTAATTGTTTAATTTTAATAATAACTTTGATTATTTTATTTAAAATTTAATATTATCCCATATGTGATTGACATACAAGAGGATCATCTTTAAGAATAACCTAGAGGATCTATAGTATATGGATAAAAGTTTGTCCATGCTAAACAACTAGAAGGTTCAACCACACTAGAGGTAGTTCCTTCAGCATTTTTACATGAAGCTTTAGCGATGTGATTCTCGTAAGTTAGATTTATGTCTATCAAGCTTAATCCAGTGCAATGATTTGTTGGACTACAATCAAAATTGATTGCTATTTCAGTGGCCGAAGTTCCCTTGATGTCTTGGTATGTTACTTCGCTAACTTTAACTCAGAATACTATTAAAATAAAGAACAATCAAAATATGCTATGAAAACCAATAAACAAGGACATCTATAAAATAATTTACCATGCAAACTTGTTTTACTAAGTTATTCTCCACCTAAAATTTTTAATTCCATGAAACCCTAAGTTATATTATAAAACTATATTATAAAACCAAATATAAATTAGGAATTCAATAATAAGATATGAATATATACAACAAATAAGATATAAATCGAGCATATTCTTAGATTTTCTAGATAGTTATATAAGTTAGAGCAATTATCACCAATAATATTAGATATTTTGGATAAATTAAAAAATAAAATCATAAAAGCTTCATACCATTTTAAGACATCCGAGAGTAATAGCATCCCTAATTTATTACCTATAAAAGTAATTTAATGTACCAAAAAATAATACTAATAATTTTGAGCCCATCTTAAACACAAACAAATTTCAAACAATTAAAATAAAATTAATTAATTATTTATAAAATTTAAAATTTAAGTTCTCTTCATCAAATTTAAGCTTAAATATAATTAGAAAAAAATTAACATGTATGAGATTAATGAGGAAATATACATGACTAGGACATTCTTTGAAGGGTGGACAATAATTTTGATCAATTATGATTGGGTTTTTCACATTATCCATAATAATGTGTTGAAAATAAACGTTTGTAGCGAATCCATTGCTTGGTCTTCCCCAAGACTTAATCCTTACTCCATTTTGAGTCCCCGTGAATGTAGATGATTTCACTGTAATGTTATGTACTCCATCCTCCTCAACCTCTATCCCTAAGCTCCCAATGCTACAAACACATTCAACAAAATACCAAATGTTTCATGAGGTTTAATGTTTAGATTATCTTTTAAAAATTAATGTGACAAATTTATTTAAACCCTTTAAAAAACATTTCTAAACATGTTCATTCTAATCTATCTCTAGTTACCTGATTCCATGTCTAGGTCCACATGTAATACTTTCGATCCACATGTTGGATGTCTCTGGACTGATGGAAATGCAGTCGTCACCGTTTTCATTGTTCGAGTTGAGGATGGTCACATCTGATATTTGCACATGGATGCCATTAGTGTTTGGACTATCGCCTGCANTTACTCCATTCTGAGTCCCGGTGAAAGTAGATAATGTCACTGTAACATTATGCACTCCATCCTCCTCGGCCTTTATCCCCAAGCTCCCAATGCTACAAACACATTCAAAAAAATACCAAATATTTCCGACCTTTAATTTCCTCATTCTAATCTAATATATTATATAACTATTTTTATCCAAAATAATTTTAAAATAATTTAAATCATTTTTCTCAACTTCAAAATAAATTTAGAATATATTTTAATCATTCAAATTTAATTTGACACTTATTTTTATCTTTTAAAATTGGATGTGACAAATTTATTTAAACCTTTTAAAAAACATTACTAAACATCTTAATCCTAATCTATCTCTAGTTACCTGATTCCATGTCCAGGTCCACATGTAATACCTTCGATCCACATGTTAGATGTTCCTGGACTGATGGAGATGCAGTCGTCACCATTTCCAATGTTCGAGTTGAGGATGGTCACATCTGATGATTGTTGCACATGGATGCCATCAGTGTTTGGACTATCCCCTGGAGCCAAGACATTCACTCTTGTCATATGCACGTTTTGGCATCGATTCATTACAATGCTGAACAATTGGCTGTTAATTGAAGATAATCCATTGATGTTCACGTTCTTTCCATCATTTATTTGAAGACTCTGTCAATTCAAAACAATCCAAAGCGAGAATTAGTAAAAATTTAAAATAATATTGTAATTAATCCATTCATTTTCTTTCAACTTTTTGTTAAAAGAAAAACTTTTAAATTTTTTTTTATATGGAGCCAACTCAAATTTTGCATACCCTGGCTCCAATGGGGCAACTCTTCCCTGAGCGTTTACAATTCCATAAGGCAGTTCCTTGCCCATCAATAATACCGCCAGTAATGGAAAGTCCATTTATGTGATTAAACAAAATCCAAGAACTAGAATTAGCTAAAACTTGAATGTCCGAGGAAGCCACAAGAGTTCCATCAATGAGAATAGTAATAGCATTGTTCTTACAAGGTCCATTAAATCTCACACTTAAAACGAAGAATATACCCTCGGGAACGTAAATAGTGGCCGGTTCAGATGAGTCACAGGCCTTAGCCCATGCCGTTTGAAGCACAGGCGAAGCATCGGTCTTTTCATCGGGCTTAGCTCCGAGAGTAACAATATTGAATGTTAATTCAGCAACTGAGACATGGTTAAAAAACAAAAGTGGAAGGGAAAGAAAAACATGTAAGATTACAAGAAGAGACCAAGAAAACTTAATGATACAAGTGTTCATGATAAGCATGAGAGAGAGAAAAAGGAACCAAGTGATAGGATATAGAAGAGGTGTAGAGTGATATTTATAGGTTAATGTTTACTCTTCTAACTCTAAATTTAACTTGTCTCCGTCCTATTTTATTCTTGTTCTATTTAACCATTATTGTTTTTATATGGTTTAACAATTTTTAATTAGGTATGTTAGGTAGGTAAGTTAAATTTTTAAATTTAAGTCTATCTTATAAGACAATACACTAATTAGCATTTTAATGATTGATGCATCTCTCATTTTTTAAATTATTAAATTAAAAAAAAAAACTTTCTTTGTCAATATAATTTTATTCTTGTTCTAACTTAAAGCTCGAACGACCTTCAACAAAAGGGTACCTGTACCCGAAACCGACACAGGTGGGTAGGTAGAGAATACTTAGGAGGGAAGATTTTAGCTAAAAAAAACCTAATTTTTCCAACCAATTATTTTCAAAAAATGGATGTTTAATTAATTATTTAGGTCAACTATGCAATGTAACAATATCTATTTCATTGGCTTCTCAACGTCCTACTGTAATAATAACAATTTTCTAACACTTTTAGATGTTTATATTTTTAGATACGGATTCTATATTGATTCTCTATTATAATAAAAATAATAAAAAGATAGAACTGACAAAACACTATTATATATTTTTCAGTCTTTTTTATCATGCCGATGTTAGTGATGTAATAGAAAGTTGGTGGCTTTTTATTTGCAAAGATGTCACAATTAATGAGAGGCAGAATTGTTGGTCGTATTTGTAACTATCCAATAAATTTACAAATGCATCACACAAAGAAATAATTTACAAATTTTACATTTTTTGAAGTCTTAAAGTCTATCAATGATAGTGTATATCAATAATATGTCGTTTTTATATCTATCAACAAATTGTTTTTTTTATCATTTATAGACTTTGTTTTTTTTTTATGTCGCTTAGAGATAGATCTGTATCACTATGACAGGCATCTCGTTTGATTAAATTGAACCCAATTATCACTATGATCTCGTTTTATAACTTTTATTTTTGTAAAAATCATTGAACCACACCCAAGTAGTTGAAAGTTTGTAAACTAAACTTGATTAGTTAAAAATTAATGAACTAAAATCTAATTGGTGTAGAGCCAACAAATATACTAGGGATGGAGGGAGAGAGATCCATGAAAAGGTAAAATAAGTGAGAGATGAGAGATATCTTAGGAATAGAAAGGTTGGGTGCCTTAAGCAACTATTAGGACATACATATAACTTGGGTAGGAAGAATTGAAAACTTATCACATCTCCCTATAATACATTTTGAGGTATTTTAGTCTTGGTAGGTACAAATATGATTTTGGTGAACGGTCATACATTTTCGAATTGATATAATAGAAATGATAAAGACCTAACTACATGAAAACAAGTAAAAGGGGTCTCGAACGAGCATGAGACTACAGACAACACGTCTTGGATAAACATGACGGTGACATCCAAAATGCGACTACAGGTAACACACCTTTGACAAGCGTGATTGTGATATTCTTCTCCACTCAATTGGTTGACGTCTTTATCAACTAACTCTTAACGAACTGAGTAATGTAGGATGAGGCTGACTTTTGCTCTCTCGAAGTGTTTCCAACCGATCTCGGCACTATGATATCTTTTCCGATCTACTAAGAACTTTTATAAGTCTTTTCTTGATCTGTTGATGTGTCGTATCAACCGAACTCTCTTCTACTTCCTTCGTAATGAGATTCTTCATCATGGCAGGAGGTCGTGTTGCCGCATTGTTATTGGTGTCTTTTTTTTTGGGATAGTAACGTTTCAAGTTTATGACGTGGACAACATAACTAGTCCTCATCCATGGGAGCAATCGGTTCCTGTATGATGCCTTCCAAACCTTTTACATGACTTTGACTGATTTATAGTATTTTTGCATCAGCTGCTGATTCTTATTGTTTTAGAATCGAAGTTGATCGGATCTCACTTCTAAACTTTTTGCGACTTGTGTTTCCGACTATTATTCTATTCATTCGTTTCGATGTTTTTTTTTTTATGAATAGACACTAGGGGGAAGCCTTATGTTGTGATTTTCCTCTAGTGAGAAGTTTCTATTTGAATTTGCTCAGTGGAGCCCTCCTCTTCAATAATGGGAATGATGATGAGTGTAAGCTCATCATGGGTAAGATCGTGTCTCAATTACAGGACCGATATCATCTTCACCCTTTTGGTTATTGGGTATCAATCTGAATGATGGTGTGGTTTGACTTCATAACCACTCAGCATTTTATTAGAGACATGGAAATGACCTTGCGTTTAAGAAAAAAAAAATCTATCCCTAACACGACATTGAAATCATTCATCTTGATACTCATAAAATCGGTCTGCTCAATCCAAATCTCCAACTTGATTGGAGTTCCCTTTACAACTTTTGAGATAGTTAAGGCTACAAGATTGACAGTTTCATCTTCTGTCTTTATGCTAGAGAGTGTTTAAGCATTTCTCTTCTGTCTCTATCATGAAGTTGTGGATGACTCTAGAATTGATCATTCTACTCTTAGCCGATCTATGGCTAACAAAGACCTCAATGTAAATAAGACCTCGTTCTATTGGTTCTTTTGTCTATTCCACTCTCTTTTGAAAGCAGATAGTACTTCAAGGTCCCCAATGTAAGTGGTTTTCGACGCTTTGGCTTGGAAGGCGTAGAGAGCCACCCTTGATATTCAAACTCTCGATAGGCCACCTTGCATATGAAGCAAACGAGGTCCATTGTTTGTAGCCTTTTGGTTTTGAAGTCTTTGTCGTGGATATCTCCTCTCTTTGGGAGGATTCATAGTCTCATCCTCTAGCTTCAAGCTTCAAGTCTACCACCTCCCCTCATGTCCTAAATTCTTGTAGTTAATTATTTAATAATTATTTAAGTTATAATTTACTATTATCCAAGATGTCACCACTTGAATTCTGAGTCATGGAAACCAATCAAGACTAAAAAGATAAAAGCGAAAATAAATAAAATAATAAAATAAAGTAAAATTAAAATCAAATTTAGTCCAACAATACCATAATAAAAATATAAAATTAAATACAATTAAAAGACAATACTGTTTAAATTTATTACAAATGGGAAATGGATTTGGATACAATTATAAAATGTAATACAAAGACTCAAATAAATAGAGTGGTAGCTTGCGAACACCTACAAAATAAAAGGGAAAAGGGGTGAGTAAGTAAATATAACCAATAAGTAACCTATTTGTAGACTCTCGTCACATCCTCGACCTAGCTTGTGATCACGGGTTTTAATCTAGGCTCTAGGTGGAGATCTCTTGTTGTTCATAAACTTGGGAGAATACTCAGCGGTAACCGGTGTCCAATGTTAAGGTGATACCTCACAGAACTCTCTCTAATAGGTGGGGACAACATGGTGAGTGCTAGCCTGCTCGTCATCCATGGGAGGTACTTGGGGAACTTGGTTCCATCTCTTTTGAGTCTGGTTCGGTCGGGAGCATTAGGGCTACACTCTTTGATTGACTCTAATGATTCTAATGGGCTCAGACTATTAGAGGCATTCCATCCTAAGTTATTGTGTATGAAAACTAACGCTCACAACCTAATCTTATTATGTTTCTACTACTTACACTCTACATGGAGAATCACACATTCAATTCCCTTTTGTTATTGTATGGTAAATCATGCATATGGTCCACACATGTTCTACAAGGTGATAATATCTCTTGAGAACCAAAAGGGCATAGATACAAATTCTCATCTTCTACTCCACCACTATTATGTATCAGCAATAGAAAAAGAGTCCATTTGTCACAACCTGATTTTCGAGACTTCGAAAAGTCGAGTCGTGACTAAAAAGATGAAATCGAAAATAAACAAAAAGAAATAAATAGTAAAGTAAAAGGTAAAAATGTCATTTAATTAAAACAAAATAGAGAAAAGTTTTCTTTCAAATTAATAAAAAAGAAATTTCAAATACAAAATTAAAACCAAATATTTCCAACGCGAAATACACTTATTAAGAAAAAATACAAAAGACTCTAAAGACCGACAAGGAACTGACGCTCCGAAACGACCCCCTCTGTGACTGCACAGCTCTCCAATGCTCCTCCACCTCGACCGACACCTCACAAAAAAAGAAGTGGAAAGGAATGAGTATAAAAATTATACTCAATAAGCCACCTACTTGTAGGCTCTCTCCGCATCCGAATTTAATAGGTTCCCACGGTTTCTTAATTTGATTGACACCTAGTTCTAATCTTAGCCATTTGAAGTTTGCCCCTTGGGTTTCTCCGGTTCATCGTCCTCTCATTAATCGCCTAGAGGTGCCTTACGCATATCTAATATGGTCGGTACCTCTCTATGAGGTGCTACCTCTACATGGCTATCTGGGACTACATGGTACCTAGCCTAGGGGTGTGCTGAATACCCCTACGCCCATATAGTCCCCCTATGGGGGGCGCGACCCAACCCGTTTCCATGCAGCTAATGAGCTGTACGACGTGGGGACACATTTCCCATGTGAAATGGCTAAGAGCAGTAAGGACTGATCAGGGACCCTTGGTCCTCCCACAAAGCTATAGATACCGTTCTCACACTAGCAATCTATGAACAATCCGAGGTACCTTCTTGCCATGGTAAACCGCTAAATTTGGCTAGAGCGACATATCGCTCCTAACAATAATTCTCTAAGCTTATATAGAAATGGGCCCTAGCAATTAACAGAGTGTATATGAATCGTCTTCTAACATCATACTATATAATTCATGCAAACTAGGCATACCGGCTCAACAGGGCGATGACCTCCATCCAGCACCCAGAGCACGAAGTTCGCGCTCAATGGGGCGAATTCCTCCATCAAGCACCCGGAACACGGAATACATAATTCCAACATAAATTAAATGCATGCATGCATACATACAGCGGAAGCATAAGGCATACAACAACACTCATATAATTCACCCGATACAATCATATCGAATACTTTGACTAATAATTTACGTGGAGAGCTAAACTGAAGTAAAACTACTAGCATGCATGCAATCCAAGCGAATCCTACAAGTATTTCTTCCTAAATACCGAGTGGTGACTTACCTGGTTGACGCGTGCCCTTTTGCTAGTGTTTCTTTGCCCGTGAGGTGTCCAAAAATACTGATTTCTTTAAATTAGGTCCCTATTCATGTAAAAACAGTATTAAAGCTGGAACCGGGACAAAATCGGGCAAACAGAAAGCAACCAGGCCAAATTGGCCGTCCCACGCGCACTCATGCGCCAGCACCGCGCGGGAAGGCGCTAGTCGCAGGCTGCACGCGCGCCCCGCTTCTGCGTAGTCGCGGGCCGGCCGGTCTGTTCGGCTCGGCTCGCGTTGCGGTTCGGCCCAGCTTGCAGGCGACACGTGGCGACGCCTCGTTGGAGCTGCGTTGCTCTAGCGGATGGTCAACGCGTGTCCGGCGCCTGTCGCCGCTCTCCGGCCGACTCTTTCTTTCTTTCTTTTCTTTTCTTTTTTTTTTTCTTTTTTTTTTCTTCTTTCTTCTTTCTTCTCTGCCCTCTGAAATCCGAAACACAGTTCTCTTTTCCGATTTTCCTATCTTTCGATCCGTAGATCGGATCGACATGATTCCTTCGGCAAAGTTTTAGATCGTGTTACGGTCTACGTCCTAGTATTTTTNGGACTAGTTAAGAACGACAGAAGTTCGCTCACCATTCTCGGACGACTCTCAGATCTCCGCCTTTAGGTTGAGATCTCGGCAAAACTTATTCACAGAACATGCGTAGAGTTGTTCCTAGATGAATATATCAAGGTTTCAAATCTTGATTCACAAAGGAAAACCATAGATCTGAGAAAACGTTCAAGATCCTTACCTTGCGGGTTTTCCAATTTCTTGATGAAAAATGGGACTCCGGCCACCCACATTCTCTTTTCCCTTCCAAGAAAGTCTCCCTGCATCATGATCTTCACCGAAATAGACTCTGACGGTAGTTTTCGGTGAGTCTTCCAGCGGTTCATCCTTTCTCCTCTCTCTAGGTTCTCTCTGCCCCTTTCTCTCACTATTTCTCTTTTGCAGGATTCTGGATGGGGTTTCATTTGGACCCCGTAGATAGTTGGAGGGGCAAATTTACCTATGTGCCCCTCTCTCGACTTTTCCTATTTTTTTTTTCTATTTCTATTTCTATTTCTATTTCTTCAGGTATTACACCATTACATCATGCAAAGATTGATTAAGTTATGTCAGTAACAAGGGTGACTAATCTCATGCTTATCCGACTAATCTCATGCTTATCCAATCGTCCTGAATCTATCCACCTAGGTTTTGTTTTTCTAACATGCATGTGTTACCAAACCATTCCTACAAGTATTATTTTTTAAAATTCATGTGGTTACTTGAATGATTGTCACGTGCCTTCCTAAGCTAGATTTTCTGCATGTTAGAAACTCTAAAATTTCATAAATTTCTTTGATAGGTCCTAATACACGTAAAATTAGGGTTAGTATTGAAATCAGAGCGAAAAAATAGTCAAAGGAGCCGAAAAGGAGGAACTCACGCACCTTCATGCAAGCAATGGTGTAGAATACACACGCCTATATGCATGACTAGCCATATGTGTCTAGATAACATACTTGTGCCTATCGCTCGACACATGGTGCTCCAGAAGTGATGCGACTAAACTGGTTTGGCATAACTATCGGCTCGGGTTGCAAGTCTTAGACTAGGTCGCATGCGGGTTGCTAAGTTGGATGCGGACTAGAGTCAAATGCGAGTTAGACTACCCAGCGTAACCCCATTGGTTGGCTGATACGCTCTCACCTTATGACACATGTTCATTCCTCATCCAAATGTGCAGACGGTCTACTTGCGCGACACGTATCCCTCAAGTATTCGCATATGAACGTAACGTTTTCAAAAACTAATGAATATTTTGATTGAACCTATTTTCGTTCACATTCTCATATCTTTTTATGATTCAATTCCTCTAATATCAACATATTTAAAATTGAGAACCTAGTTTCCAAGAAAAATTCTTGGAAACACAAAAATTAAGAATCCAAAATGCTTACATTCGATTCTTGATCAACTCTCGACAGATTTGGATAAATCAAAAATCCAAAATGGTTCTCTTAAAGCCGTTGAACATTTCTCATGAAGGAACTCGCATGAAATATAATTCCAAACAGTTTTTGGAGCATATTTCATTCTCTCTAAAAATCCTAAACTCTCATTTTCTTTCTTTCTTTTTCTTTCTCTTTTTCTGTTACTTCTTTTTTCCTTTTATGTTTTCCTTATTCTTTTCTTCCACTCTTCTTTGGTTCACTTTGACCAAATTTTTTTATTAATTTTTATTTCATTTTTCCTAAGTCCTTAGAGGTGTCCCGTGCAACTTTTCATTCTACACCATTTCAAAATTCAGCCTCTAAAGTTCTTGATAAAATTCTAGAAATGAAAAAAATTAAGAGAAGGCTAAGTTTTAGAATTTAAGCTCTACATACTGTTGAGCCCGAGCCTTATACAAGATTATTAATGTAACCTTGAAAAATATGAGGTTGACATAAAGGAAGATCATGTTTAAGTAATAACTTAGAAGGTCTATAGTATATGGAAAAGGTTGAGTGTCTTATCTTAGTAACATTACTGATACAACCCACCTTGTAATTGTTACAAATAATTTGATCTAAATCATTCATGTGAAGACATGTTAGTAGGGGTATCTTATAGAATGAGTTTGTGAAATACTGGACCACGAAATATTTAATATTTCTTTAAAAATCTGTTAATTGAGAAAGTTAATGTTTCAAAAGATGACTAGGACTCGATCATAATCCTAATTAAGTTATACACACCTACATGTGAGGGCTTTCCTTTGATTTGCATGACTGAAAATTATTTTTGTAACTGATTCAATATACCAACCATTTTTGGGACTTGACCAAATACAGAGTTAGGAACATAATTTCATCAGATGAAATTCACTTCTTCTTAGATGGGGTAAGTAGAACCTAAACAAATTGTTCATTAGAGAATTAGTGGTACTTAAGGGGTAGAAGATGTAATTACAAGGGTAAAAGAGACTTTTGACCTAATTGTAATTTGAAACAATTGGTGGAGGATTGAATTACTTATAATGATTATATCAATGGGTACAACTTGTCCAAGTGCATAAGAGAGCAACTCTAGATTTACAGTGGAATGACTTAAGGTTAATGAATGAAAACAAATTAATTAAAGAGTCCAATTAATTGATTTTGTATCATTAAAGCTTACAGTTTGTAGGTTCATAAGGTCCTCTTGCTAGTGTCACAACTTTACGTTGCGATAAGAGAAGCGACGACTCTTAAGTGGCGCCCATCTGGCCATGTGAGGGCCTAGACGAGTGTCATGATACGACGGAGGAGGACAATACCTCATCTAACACACCACACAGAGTGAGCACTAAATAGAGAATAATACATAAGCAAGATAATGGCAACGAGTAGACAAGAGTGTCAAAGATAGGCTTGTTAAAGGGTCTAGATGTCATGAACGACATGTGGGCCCATTCTCGAGGTCATGACTGAGTGAGCTGCAATGGTGATGACACCCTATGAGTTGGGATGGTATCAAGGCATATGGACCATGTCGATTGAAATCAAGATGACAAGATGAGATGCGGTGTTGCATTGAGAGACATTTTCCCCGAATAGAGGCAAGAATGAGTCGAATGATTTGGCCTAGAGTAGAGACAAGTCAGTTGTGTCGCAGACGATTGAACATGCATGTGCGGGTAGCATGTGTGGTCAAACAAGCTTGGATTTCACACCAGTAATGTTTGGTTGGCTACTTATGGTGAGACAATAGGATCACAAGAGTTATATCAAGGCCATATTCTATCCAGATTAAGATTAGAGAGAATGACATACTGAAGACTACTTTCAAGAACCATTTTGAGTAATAAGAAATTATCGTCATTTCATTCAGCTTGATTAATACCATGAAGAGATTAAAGGAGTTGATGCATAGAGTGTTTAAGAAGTTTCCCAATACCTTGTCATCATTTCACCAATGACATACTTGTGTACTCAAAATTGTGGTAGATCAGGAGAAGCACTGAAGAAGAGTCTGGAAAGTGTGAAGAGCGCACCATTTGTGCGCCAAGTTCTCTGAGTAAGAGTTTTGGTTATATGAAGTGACCTTCATATGTCACATGGTATTGAGTAAGGAGACCACAGTGGATTCAACAAAGATTGAGGCGGTTATAAAGTGGACCATGTCAACATCAATCACTTAAATAATGAGTTCTTTTGGGGGTCAACAAGCTATTACATGAGGTTTGTTCATGGCTTCTCTACGATATCAGCAGCGTTAACCCAGTTGACTACGAAGGGTAAGCCCTTTCATGTGGACACTAGTGTGTGTAAAACTTTAAGAGCTTAAGAAAATACGTGACAATGCCAATATTCATAGTGGCAAACGACACAGACAATCTCGTGATGTACAATGATGCATTGGGAAAAGGACTAGGTTGCATGCTAATGCAAACGGGCAAAGTGATAGTATATGCCTTCAGACAATGTAAGAGTACAAAAGCAATTATCCTAGCTATGACCTAGAGATAGTAGTCATCGTATTTGCGTTGAAAATATGACATTATGAAAGAAGGTACAGGTGTATACCAACTTAAGAGCCTCAGGTATTTATTCACACAAAAGAAGTTAAACCTGAGACAAAGGAGATTGTTGGAGGTGAGAAGGACTATGACAATAAAATCCTCAACGACCCATGAGAAGCCAACATAGTGGAAGATGCATGGAGTAGAAAAATGATCAACTTATCTACACTAATCATAAGACACAGAGAACAAAAGGAGGAGATATAGATGGTCGAGATTGAAATCATGGTCAAGTTATCAGTCCAGCTCACTCTTCAAAAGTGTATCATATGCTCAAAAGACAAATAAGCCCTTAGCAAGGTCTAAGGACAGCAAGAGACAGAGAGACCAAAAGCATTTTTGGTATCAACAGATTGTGGGTTGCTATGACATCTTATAGGTTCCTGTCTGGAATTAATAAGATGTATTAGAACTTAAAAGATAAGTTACTAGTGGCCAAGAATGTGGCAGAGTACCTATTATGACATCTTTTAGGTTCCCGTCTGGAATTAATAAGATGTATTAGAACTTAAAAGACAAGTTACTAGTGGCCAAGAATGTGGCAGAGTAGGTGAACTGATATTTAATTTGGTAGTAGATAAAGGTCCCAAGATAACAATCTTCAGGGCTTTTGCAGTCGCTAACCATTTCTCAGTGGAAGTGGGAGGATGTTGGCATGGATTTCATATAGGGGTTACTAAAGACCAAGCAGGTCTTCAATGTCATATGGGTTGACCAAGATATGACCTTTTATTTTAGGCAAGGTCATATATTGAGCCGGCAATAGGTGTCGGGTACGTAATTCAGGTTCAGTATAACTTTCCATCTATAGAAGAATGGGAAAATCGAGAGGTTGAAATAAATTCTTAAAGGTGTCGGGGACGTAATTTAGGTTCAGTACAACTTTCCATCCATAAATGAATGGGCAGACCGATAGCGGTTGAAATAAATTCTTGAAGATATGTGTGAGCTTATGTTGTAGATTCCACCGGTTTCTAGGATGAACACCTACCCCTTATGGAAATTGCCTACATAATAACAGTTATCAACTAAACATCCAAATAACACCCTTTGAGGCTATGTATTGACGTAGGTGTCAAACTCCAATATTTCAAGAAGAGGTAAGCAAGTAATAGCTTTTGGGACCAAAGTTAATTCAAGTTATAAACGTAGTAGTACAGAAGAGTAGACAGAGGTAGAAGAGCTATGCAGACTCTCGTAGGAAAGACCTCAAATTTTT
The DNA here is from genome assembly GCF_002806865.2 of Cucurbita pepo subsp. pepo. Lineage (NCBI taxonomy): Eukaryota > Viridiplantae > Streptophyta > Magnoliopsida > Cucurbitales > Cucurbitaceae > Cucurbita > Cucurbita pepo. The sequence goes on from NC_036652.1 coordinate 3,009,334, forward strand.
TGTGGATGAACATATCTTCCTAGAGGTTGCATCTCTAAGAGGGGTATTGAGGTTTGGAAAGAATGGCAAGTTAAGCTCGAAGTTCATAGGCCCCTTCAAGAACCTTAAGAGGATAGAGCCTGTGGCATATAGACTACTGCTGCAACCCCCTTGCAGCCGTCCATAACATGTTTCATGTCTTGATGATGCAAAAGTACACCCCATATCTCATGAACATCATGTAACATGAGACACTCCCTCTTAAAGAGGTTTTTTCATATCAAGAGGAGTTTGTTAACATACTTGCTCGTTTTGTGAAGCAGTTGCCCAAAAAATTGAGTTTTTGGGTCAACGTCCTATGAGGAAACCATCAGAACATGAGACAACCTAGAAACAAGAAGAGGACATGAGGATATCCTACCTCGGCTTTTCCATGAATAAGAAAGTTCTTGAGGAGGGGTGAATTTGTAACCCCCAAGCCTGAAAGTTACAAAATTTCTCGATTTTCTTTTAAATTTTTTGAGCTTATAAATATGTCACTAACTTATGGAGTAACTTTAGAAGAATTGTTAGTAGACTTAGTAGAATAAGTTACTAACATATGGAGCAACTATAGGAGAATTGGTAATAGTTGCCAAATTGTGGACAAGTTTTGTGCTTGTGAACCCAGTTCTATTCTTTAATTAGGAAGATTGTTAGTGGTTCTTAATGTGAGAAAGTTTAGGAAGCTAGTTAGTGCTTTCGTCACTATAAATACAAATGAAATGTTTGTTTTTTTCACAACAACAAAGAGAATTGAAAAGCTAAGTGCTTATAGTTTCTTTGCTGCAAAAGATCTCTCCCCTCAAGTTGTTCCTTTGCTTCTTTTACTTGTTTCACTCAAGTTGTTCCTTTGCTTCTTTTACTTGTTTCAACATATTTCGATCGTAGGTCAAGTCCAACATGTGGTATTAGAGCCAGGATGCCGAAACAAATGTCATCACCATACAAAGTCACAAGAGGAGAAGTGACAATAATAAAGAGCGGAAAGGAGGGGAGTGTAACGCTCTAGTACCCATTACTCATGAAGAGTAACTACGTAGCATGGTCAATAAAGTTGCATGTCAAGTTACAGGTACAAGGCTTGTGGGACGTCTTTGAGAATGGTGACTTTGAGGAGTGTAAGGTCAGGATGGCTCTTAGTCCTGGAGGACCTTCGTCTCATGTTGGCAAAGAAGGACTTGACAAAGACAACGTGGGAGATGCTGCAAACAATGCATGTAGGTGTGGAAATTGTCAAGGAAGAAAATGTGCAGACCTTGAAGAGTGAGTTTGAAGTTATCCGTATTAAGGACGGTGAGTCAATATACGACATTGCCATGAAGTTGACGATGATCGTCAACTCATTGCACCGTACACATAACCAAACAGTGTGGTCGAACGAAGAAATCGAACTATAATGAACACTGCAAGAAGCTTACTTAAGAGCACGCAACTCTTGATGATTTTCTGTGGTGAGGCAATATGACATGTGGTTTACCTTCTAAACCATTTACTGAAAAAAGGTGTTGGACACTCGCAGCCACTACGAAACATTATTTAGCAAGACACCTCACTTCGAGTACCTAAGAGTCTTCGATTGTACAACACATGTTAAGACTGCAAAGCCATATATCAAAATGCTTGATGACAGAAGCCAAAAGATGGTGTACTTTGGAGTAGAGGATGGAACCAAGGCACACCGATTGTATGATCCACAACATTTGAAAATTTATGTAAGTAGAGATGTTGTATTCGAAGAAGAGAAGAAATGAGATTGGTGCAGCGTTGGGCATAACAAGCAGACTATTATAGAGTTCAGTGCCCTGGGAAAAGAGGAAAACACAATAGACCTAGAAGGTGCACAGACATTTACATCAACAAGTCCACATGTCATCACCGGTGACACCGAAATGCATGATGAATTCTCTAGAACAAGACAGCTCGGTTGAGAGCACAGGAGGATCCACAACAGACGATGTATCAAAGAAGTTTCGTTCTCTTGTTAAAATTTATGTGGATACACTTGAAAAAGAATTAGATACCGATGAATTAATTCACTTATGCCTCTTGATTTGTTTCCTATTCCTTCTAATATTTTTGTCAATGAAATTGCCACAAGTAAGACATATTTGATCAAAACATTCCACAAAGAGATGAAGGAGAGAATTGAGAAATAAAATTTCAAAGTTGCTTCAAGAATTAACAAAGAAAGCAAAGAAATCATTTTTCAACCTGGTTATTGGGTTTAGATATATTTTCGCAAGAAGTGATTCTCATCTCAAAGTAAGAAAAAGTTACATCCAAGAGGAGATAACCCTTATCAAGTCCTTGAAAGAATTAATAACAATGCCTATAAAATTGATCTTCCCAACAAAATTTCAGTACATTCTACTTTCAATATTTCTGACTTGAGTTCTTTTGATGTAGGTAATGATTTTCCTAATTTGAGGACGAATCATTTTGAAGAGGGGTAAGATGATGAGGATCACGGTGTTTCAAATATTTCAACTGGACCTATTACACGATCCAAGGCCAAGAAGATTCAACAAGCATTCATTCTTTATTTACAAAATTTGATAGACTCAGTTCAACCATTATTTCATGTGTTACACGCTAATTTGATTGAGGAAGGACACCTTGGAGCTTCGGGAGTGAATATTTGCACGATTGAAATAGTGAATGAAGTTGTTATAAAATGCACTTGATTGATAAATTGTTAGGAAACTTTACTTATTATTTTTAATTTTGATTGATTAATTGTTAAAAAACTTTACTTATTATTTTTTATTTCATAATTTCTTGGAGTGGACAAATAGGGGAAAAAATTACTTCTTATTTTAGGAGATTTAAAAGTGGTGGGAGTGAATTATGGTTCAAGAGTTTGAAGTTTTTTTTTTTTTTTTTTTTTTTTTTTTTTTTTTTTTTTTTTTTTTTTTTTTNTAAATACACACAAAGCTCTCAAATTGAGATTTTCATATTTGAGAATCATTTTTGTAAGTTTTGCAATTCTTATGGCAGATTGCATCTGAATCATTCAAGTTCAATTGTGGAGTCAAGGTTCCAAATCTTACTTAAAGATTTTTTATCTGAAGTGTTACCTTATCTCTTAGTTCATTCAAATTTTGTACGGATGTTAATTTTTTTGATTCAAGCGTACTTAGCTTCAACAAAAACTTGTATGATTGGACTGAGGTTTAAAGTTGCCTTATCAATTAGTATCAGATCCAAGTTCTATTTTTGTTGAGGATTAGGGTTGCCTTATCAATTTCATATCGGACTCTAAGTTCCATTTTTGTGGCATACTCTAGAATTGATTTTATGTTTCATTTATGATATTGTTTATCTTTTCTCAAATCTGTGTATTTATTTGGTGCTGCCACATCCACCATACTTCATCATTTCTCACTTTATTCTCATTTCCTTCCTAAACATCATAATTAGATCTAAAAAAAAGAGAGAAAAGCCAAATCAGTAAGCTTGTATGTTAGATCAAGTGAGGNAAAAAATATTATTGTCATATTTGTTATAAATACTAGGGTTATCAATCCTTATTATTAGACAATTTGCACGTTCATTGGTCAAATAAACTCCCATTCACAATTTCCTAAACTATTTAAATTTAGAATTGTTGGACTTGATATTGTTCTTTCATAATTTAAACTTGAAAATAACTTCTGAATTTGGGTAAAATAGAAAGTTAGATCATTCTCTTATATCTTACAAATAAGAAGGGAATTTTGTCAAAAATCTTAAGGACCTTTCTTTTTCAAATTCATTTTAAGGGTGCAATTCTACCTAAAAATTTCTCTGTGTCCCCTTTTTTTTTTTTTTTTTTTTTTTTTTTTTATCATTTTTTGTTTTATTTTATTGTTATTTTATATTAACTTATTTTGATTGACTTGAATACTGGCTACGATAAAAATTGATTTATTCATATATTAGCCTACCTTAGTCATAATTTAGTCACATTTCCAAATTGCCTACCTTTGTGTGTAATAAACACGAGTGTTCTTGAGTGTAAAATTAGTGAGTTGAGTGTGTGAGGTCTGAAACATATTTAACTACTATTTTACAATCATGAACCAAGACAGGAAAAAAGGAGGAGAGATCAATGAGCTAGTTGAAGAAGTCCGGGTGAATGAGGAGGAAGTGGAAGATGGGAGTCATTTGGCATTTATTACAAGAAGAATTCTTAAAACTCAAGTTACGGAGAATGATGTTGATGATCAAAGAGACAACTTGTTTCATACGCGGTGTTTAGTCAAGGGACTTCTTGTAGTCTTGTCATTGATAGTGGAAGTTACACCAATATAGTAAGTATCATGTTGATCAAAAGGTTGCAAATTTCAACCCAACACCATCCTAAACCTTGCCAGCTTCAAATGGCTCAATGATAGTTGAACAATGAAGGTAATTTCTCAAGCTTTAATATATTTTACTTTGGAAAAATATAAAGACATATTGCTTAGTCAACCTTGGCAATTTGATAAGAGTGGTTATTTTAATAGGTATTCTTTTAGAAAAGATAGTAGAAAAACTACTCTGGTAAGTTGGGTACTGCAAATGTATTTGCTGACCAATTAAATTTGGAGAAAAAAAAAAGAAAGAGTTTAAGGAAAAAAAATCAAAACCCGAGCAAGAATTGAGTGAAAAGAATAATGAAAAAAGAGATGAAATTGAAAAGGAAGTGAAAGAAAGGGAAGATTAGAGAAAAATAAAAGAAAAAAGAAACAGTGGAAAGAAGAATGAAAAGAGATGAAATGTAAAACATGCCTGAAAGGAAGTGAGTTGTTTGGCTTGGAGAGGTGAGAAGGGCAATGTTTTCACAAAATACCATATTTGTACTTATGTACAATGAAGGATATTTGATCTCTAACGATAACAAATTGTCTTTGTCTAGTGTGTTTCAATCTCTTTTATAGGAATTTGAATACGTGTTTTAAGAAGTACCTAAAGAATTTCCTCCCATTAGAGGTATTGAACATAAAATAGACTTCATTCCGGGGCTATCATTCCTAATAAGCCAGCTTATAGAGTCAATCCAACTGAGACTAAAAAAATTCATAGGCAAGTGGAGAAGCTCATGGAGAAGGGCTATATACGAGAGAGTTTGAGTTCATGTTCTGTACCAGTCTTATTGGTGCCAAAGAAAGATGGAACGTGGTGCATGTGCGTGGATTGTAGAGTCATCAACAAAATCACTGTAAAGTATCGACATCCTATTTCTAGGCTAGACGATATGCATGATGAATTGCATGGTTCATGTTTATTTTAAAGATTATTTTGAAATCTGGATATCATCAAATTAGAATGCATGTAGAAGATGAATGGAAAACAACCTTAAAAATTAAGTTTGGATGGTATGAATTGCTTGTTATGCATTTTGGGTTAAGTAATGCATTTATGCGATCAATGAATCATGTTTTGAGAGAATATTTGGGAAACCATATTGTTGTGTATTTTGATAATATTTTAATTTATTCGAAGACTTTGCATGAGCATGTGTAGCATGTAAAGTCAACTTTAATTACGCTTAGAAAAGAGAAAAGAGTCTAGTTTTTGCATGGAAAAAGTTAACTTCTTCGCTTCATAGTTGGTAAAAATGGAGTATAAGTAATGAGGAGAAAGTTAAAGCAATTAGGGATTGGTCAACACCAAAAAATACAAGTGAAGTTTGAAGTTTTCACGAGTTAGCTAGCGTCTATAGGAGATTTATCAAAGATTTTAGCACCATAGCTGGTAAGAATCACAGTGTTTCAAATATTCCAACTGGACCTATTACACAATCCAAGACCAAGAAGATTAAACAAGAATTCATTCTTCATCTACAAAATTGGATAGGCACAGTTCAACCTTCATCTACAAAATTGTTTCGATTGAGGATAGACCATTTGGAGCTTCATAAATGAATATTTACACGGTTGAAGTAGCGGATGAAGTTGGAAGCATCATTTCATGAGTTGTTAGAAAACTTTATTTATTATTTTTAAATTTCATAAAGTTTGTAATGGTCAAGTTGACTTCGTCTTTTGTAGAGATTGGGAACGGGATTAAGTCATGGTCACTAACTTCGTTTGTGGGGAGACTACAAATACTCACAAATTATTATGTAAAAATCATATTTATGATGAATGAAATTGATCTCTCAAGTTGAGACGTTCCCCCTTAGAAATTCGAGAATCATCTTTGTCATTTCTAAGTTTCAAGCAATTCTTGTTGTAGATTGCACTCGAGCTATTCAATCAAGTCTTGATCCAGTTCAATTATGGAATGACCCAATTTAGGACAAGGTTCAAAATATTGCTTCTAAATCTTTGATCACAAGAAGTAATCTAATTCTAGCCTTATCTCTTGCGTGATCCGAATTTTGTATAAGGAGGTGTTAATTTATTTGTTTCACAGATTCTTCCTTCAACAAAGTTTTGATCGTTAGGCTGAGGATAGGGGTTAAATGTTATGCATGTAACTGTATGTTTGCATTTAACCCCAATAGGGAGTCGCTTACTGAATATTTCTTAAAATACTCAAGCCATGTGCTACTCTATTTTTTAGGTAAAGGCAAGGCTTCCTTGTACGGCCAAAGGTGACATCACAACTACGAGACTGTGACACATGCTTAGGATAGTTTCGTAATTTAAATTTGGTAGACTATAGGTTAGTATAGGTTCGTTGCATTTCCATTTAGTAGCATATAGGTTAGTATAGGACATTTTACTTTTTATTGTTTTTTCTTTTTATTTCAATTTGTATTAGTTGGTTTATAAGCATTAGATGAAACATGCCAGACCAAAGTCAAGTTTTATTATAAAGTTTCAAATAAATTAATTTCGTATTAAATGTTCATGATATATATACCGTAGCGACCTTAGGTTAAGAAAAAAATTTAAGGTCAGTTGGTATCAGAGCTCTAGGTTACATATCTTGTATATTAATCTACAATGTAGGCTTGGCATGTTCCATGGTCTAATTTTCGATGTCCTGTCACCGTCAGGTAGGCCATGCATAAGATAAGGAAAGAAAAATGTTGTGTTGATATTTATTATGCTTGGATCTAAATATTAAATGCTATATAGCATGAGAAATTTGCAGTCTTTAATTATATTATATATTATAGCATGATGCTTGATTTAACGTGGGATTGTGGAATCTCATAATCCACTCCCCTTCACGACCAGCTTCCTCCCTGACACTCATTTCATTCTCAAATTGATGTGGGACCCCCATCAAATCTACCTCTTTTTGGAGCTCGCCATCTTTACTGATACACCACCTCGTGTCTACCCCCTTCAGGGAACAGCCTCCTTGTTTGGCACATGACACAGTGTTTGACTCTGATACCATTTGTAATGGCCCAAGCCCACTGCTAGCAGATATTGTCCTCTTTCGGCTTTCACTTAGCTTCCTCTCAAGAAACGAGTGTCATCGAGGAAGCTGGGCCCTAAAGGGGGTGGATTAAAATAAAATACGTACTATGCATTACTATCATGTATGAAAAATTATTGAAATTAATTTGTTTTAAAAACGGTCATGGATTTAAATATTCATAAATTCATTTTAAATATGATAATAACATTATAAAAATAACATGGTTGAACATAAAAGACAAGATTTCTTATTAATGTTTAGAAATTAAATTTTGTTGATCCTAACCTAAAGGCATTCCTATGATTCAGTTCTCTTGAAGGCATTCCTATGATTCAGTTCTCTTGGTACAAAATGAGCACGCTAGAATGAGATTACCTCTCAAACCAAGATTTGAAATTATAGGTAGAAAAATCTGACCCATGCTTCAAGCTTCCATGATCAGAGTGATCACAAATTCTCTAGACCATAAATAGCTTTGCACACGGCACGAATAAAATAAACAATTTTTTATTATAAGTAGGATAATTCAATAGTGCCCCATTTAGTTTTTCACTAATGGTTTTCCATCTTGCATCAAAACAATACCTATGACCAAATCATTTGCATCACATCAAATTTCAAAAGTTTTATCAAGGTTAGGTAAGACAAGTAATAGCGCATTGGTTAATTTTCTTATCAAGGTTAGGTAAGAAAATTAAATTTTTCCATGCAAAAACTACCCATATTAAAATTAGCATAAAATTCCTCTTTTTTTTTAAGAATAATCAAAATGGACTTACACATGCTCCACATTCTCATACAAATTCTTCGAATAAATTAAAATATCATGAAAATAAATAACATGTTTTCTTAAATATTCTCTCAAAACATAATTCATTAAGTGCATAAATGTACTTAAATTATTTTGAATGATATTATGATTATATCAGAAAAAGAAATTCAATAAGGTGAAAGCAGATCTTCAAAGCAGTTGTTGAATGCTGAAGGTATTTCTTCATATGGATTGTTGAAAGTTGCAACATTACCCGCCCTTGAAAACACAATCTGCAGTGAAGTTTATATAACTTTAATTTTAAAAACACAATCTATAGGTGGGCTGAACTGCAAACGTGTGTTGAACCGCGAGTATCCGATTCAGGTCCGACCTGGATCTGACAGATCCTTTCTTCTTCGCCCGATTTCCTACGCGATTTTTTTTGAAGGTTTTCTCTCTCCTCTCCACGACGTCTCCGATGTCTTTCTTCTTCTTTTTCTCTCCCTATCTCTCTCTGTGAATCTCTCTTCTCTTCCAAAAATTTTCATGGCTTGTAGGCGCCTGTGATGACGGATCTTCAAGGTTTAGAAACTCGATTCCGACCTCCTCTCTCACGAGGACAACGATAGAAACATCGAGTGGAACGCGTCCTAGACAGTCGACCTTCTCTTCCACGACGTGTTTCGAGCATTTTGATGTCGAATCTAGCAGTTTAAGGGTGTGGGATTCGTTTTTGGATCTTGCAAGAAAACTTCGTTAACTTCCCTCTTTCTTCTCTTTTGCAGGTGTTATGGGAGCATGACGAGGTCGTAATGGCATTTGGTTGGAGGTTCGATGAGTTGTGGGGGTCAGAGGCGTGATTTCATGACATGACCCTTGGAGAATTTTTGGCCGTCGCAAGGCCCTATCTAAATTCATAGTAGTAGGGCGGATTAGATATATCTTTAGTTCCTATATAACTAATTAATATCTAATATAACATACACATGTATTTCTTCCCTAACGTAAACTAATTATTCATACGTTGGATTCTATGGGCGATTGAGATTTTATTTTATTTATATTTTTAAATTTCTGATCGTTACAAGTGAACTGGCTGAATAACTTCATTTAAATTACAAATTTTAAATTAAATCTAATTTGCTTAGTCTCTTGTTATTTCATTTTTATTTTTATGGTAGGGTTGGATCATTATTTAATTTTGAACTCTTTCTCGTTTTCTTGCATTCTTTTTATCATTCGTTCTCAATAAATATTAGCAATTTGTAACAATTTAAACAAACATTTATAAATTAATTGTTTTTTTTTAAAAAAAAAACTAATTTGTAACTATCCAATTCCTAAAATATATTATATGGTCATTGCATACCCCAAATTTCTACTTATCTAAAGTCTACCATCATCATAAAGTAATCTTTTTTATGCGATAATAAGAGTTCAAACTTCGTCAACGGTACAGGGATGCTTTGTCTTTACTTGAAATATAAGTAGCACGTGACTTGAAGTAGTTCTATTTTAAGAAATACTCAGTAAGTGACCCCACTATTGGAGTTACATGCAAACACATAATATTATGAGTGGGACCTATTATATCAGTCTATATTTTCTTAGGCGGCTATCCTAAACGGGTTAATTGGATGGTGTATTTACTGTTCTACACACGGTCCACACGTGCGAGTATAGATTCACCAGTTGGTTTGCACACCTCATGCGCCCCTTTCTTTTCGGGTAAGCATTCTCTAGTAGTTTTTGATGTCGGACACCCGTTTAGAAATAGCGACTGTCATAGCATTATAATAGATATAATGTTCGTTTTCCTTCCTCATAGTGTATGTGTCCATACGATTGTAATGAAGAAACGGTATCCTCTATGCATGAGGTCCTAACATTTTCATTCATTATCGTGTAAAAAAAATCTCTTCCCTTATCCTTTATATCACATCATTATCATAATTTTCCATGCAAATTTCAAGGTTGTGCATCATGTCGACACCTTTTATCGTACATCATTCATGTCATGTATCGTGTCATCTCATGTCATATCATATATATATATATATATATCATATCATATCATATCATGAACATAACATATAACAACATGTACTATATCTACAAACGTGTTACACCATAACATTTATCATATCATTGGTACATCACATCATAACACATGTCATAATATTCACGTATCATCTCATAGCTACATCATATTATGGACATATCATGGACTTATCATTTCATAAACCTATCATAGCCATATCGTTTCATATACATTTCATAGTCATATCGTTTCACAAACATATAATAGTCCTATTATTTCATAAACTTATCCTAGCTATATTGTTTCATAAACGTATCCTAGCCATATCGTTTCATAAACATATCATAGTCATATCATTTCACAAACATTTCATAGCCATATCATTTCACTAAACATGTCATAATCATTTCATTTCATAAATATGTCCTAGTCATATCGTTTCATAGACGTCGTTTCATAAACATATCGTAATCATATTGTTTTAGAACATATCATAAATATCAAGCATATAGCTCCTGCAGAACCATGGAGCACGTGTCATCATACAAAAATGAACTTTTAGCCAAACTGATAGTAAGGCCATTTACTTGGTTGGTCTTAGCTGTTGTTCTCCCTAAACTCGAATACGTTTGGATTTTGTTTCCTGAAGTTGCTCCAAGTTCCATTGGTAGTTGTTTCATATTCAAACGTCCATCTCGTTTTCGTTAATATCTCACATTTCTAGCCTTAATCAACTTGAACTTAGAAATAGGACGTTATACAAACCTCAATTGCCTTAATTAAGGTCAAATTGAGCCCCTGGGGACACAAACGTAGGAATCCGTATGAAATAGTGAAATATGTGCCGAATAACTTGTTTTTGAGCCGTCAGAGCCACCGAGCAAAAGTCGGAGCCAAGCTGAGCCATCGACGTCGTGTGAGCCGAAGGAGTCAACATCTGCACGCGTGACACGTGTCTCTGAGGTAAGGAGATGCGTGCACAGGTTGTGAACCGAGTCAAGGCATGGAGTTTGGGTCGCTCTCTCGGGTTGTTCCTGCGGCGCGCGGGTTGTGGCCGAAGGTACTGGACTCGGTTGATGGGCTTCAGGGCATGGTTTGTGGTTACTGGGCTTCGCACTAGTCATGGGTCGAACGTTGTCTGTTCTGTGTCTGCTGGACCGAGCTCTCAACTGAGCTGCGACTGCTGTAGAGGTCGTCTGGGCTGCGGTTCATGACGGGCTTGCGTATTTGGGTTAAAGATCGTGGATTCGGTTCTTGTATTGGTGTTCCAGACCAATACAAAGTTTGGGTCATTTCTAGAGACTATCATTTGCATCAAAATAAAAGAAATACATTCAAATTAAAAATGACAAGCAACAATGTCCCTGAATTCTGGTAAAAGAGAAAACTATTGTCCAGACAACGTGAAACGAGCGAAAAAGAAATGTTTCATTGGGTCGAATCCAATCTCGGATACCCGTCTGCAACCCAATGACAGTTCAACAAAACTACATAAACTAGAAAGGGAGTCCAACACCCGACCCAATCACACAAACAAGCTCGGCCAGATAGCATGGCCCAACATTGTACCCGCACATCCGCATTGGTTGATCCAAAGTCCGTGCCTCAACCAAACCCATAAGGATATACATTTGTCTAACAAAGTGATAAATGTAATGTCACACCAATATGTCAAAACAATCCATTTTGCAAAATCACAATTACAAATATCACAAACATGATTTGAAATAAAATATCCTTTTAATTCAAAATAAAAGTCAAATGGCTCTAATACAAAGGAGATGAACTCTTTAGCATCCCAACCATTTTGATTTTTATTAATAATTAAAACAAAGAGGGTAGGAAACTCTAACTCTTCCATTATTTTTTTCAACTAAATTGAACTTACTATGAACTAATAAAAGGTTTTTATGACCTATAAACAATGATATAAAATTAATTAATTAAACTCTTATGTAGACTTAGAGTTACACTCTTATGTACTATAGGACAAGTTATGTTCATTGATATAATTATTACAAACAAGTTGATCCTTCACGAGTTGTTTATAATTACGGCTAGATCAAAAGTCTATTATACCCCTGTAAGTATATCTTTAACTTTAAGTACCATCAGTTCTCTAATGATCAATTTGTTTATGATCCAATCATAAACCAAGTCCCTCTCGAGCCAATGAATTTCAAGTCCCGAAATCAATTAAGAGAACAACTCATCTACTTTCCTTATATGGAAAGAAATGAATTTCATCTCATGATATTATGTTTCCAATTACCTATCTGGTCAAGTCCCCAAAATGGTTTGGCATATTCAATCGTCCAAAAGAGTCATCGTGACTCATGCAAATTAAAGACAAGTCCTCACAGGTAGGAGTTAATAACTCACTCAGGATTAAGATCGAGTCGCATAGGATCATCATGTGAAATATTAGTCTTCTCAATTAACGAATCTATAAAGAGATTTCAAATATTTCTTGGTCTAGTCTTATACAAACTCATTGTATATGATACCCCACTTACATGTCTCCACATGAATGATTTGGATCCAATCATTTGTAACGATTACAAAGGTCGTATCAATTGTGTCACCAGGATAAGACACCCAATCTTATCCATATATTATAGACTCTTTAGATTATTACTTGAACACGATCCTCTTCTATGTCAACCACATACTATTCAAGATTACATTAATAACCTTGGATTTTCATACAATGGACAATAATTAAATGAAAAATAAAATAATACAAATGATTGTTAAAAACTAAATAATTAATTACGAGGCTTTACGACATAAATCCCAATAACAAATGGGTTGTACGATGTGGGTCTCTCATTTTTCATGTGAAACGACTATGAGCAGTGAGTTCTGATTAGAAACCCCTGGTCCTCCATGAAGCTGTTACATCGTTCACACAACTTGTAGCCTAAGGACTACTAGATGGTTCGTAAGCTATAGTGGTCTGTTAGACTCCTAGGGGAAAGATTAAATCTAAAATAGGTAACTAATCAACCTAACCACAAGTCCATAGTCTTAACATGATACTCTTCGTTAGAAATAAAGAGTGTGCATAGAAAACTTAACTAGAATTTTCATACAACATTCTATGAAAAATAAACACACATGCTCAATAGGGGGATAACATCAATCAAGCGCCCGGAGCCCAAATCACAAATTTTCATCCTCCTTTGAGCATATTATCCATATAATTACAAAAGAAATAAAGCAGAATAGCATCAAACAGATGGTTTTTATAATGTGATTTTTTAGAACCCAGGTTACTTGATTTTTTATTATCGAAAAAACTATCCATCCAAGGTAAATAAACTAGCATGCATGCAATTCCAATCGATTTTTACAAGGATTTTTCCTAAAAAAATTCATGCGGTGACTTATATGATTGACGCGTGCCATTTCGTTTAATGTTTTCACACGAATTGGCTGTCGAAAACGAGTGATTTTCTTCAATTAGGTCCTAAATCACATAAAAATATGATTAGGGTTGAAATTGAGATGAAAATCGAGCAAACGGAAGTCGAATAGGCAAAAAAAAATGACCCTCACGCGTTTTCACGCACCGAAAAGATATTCCACACGCACTGCCACATGCGCATACGGATGCGCCTGAGGGAGGACTTGCGTTCTAGTGCTGCCATGTGACGTGCTCGGGTTGGTTAGCTGGTGACAAGTGCATGGGTTTGAATCCAGAGGCGCACGCTGAAAACCCGAATTTAATTACGTTGACGCATGACACACACGGTTCAAGTTGGAACGTCCTTCGAGTTGGACCAGGTCGGACATGGCTGCGGGTCAGATCGAGTGCAGAAGGCACCGCATGTCGTTGATCAAATGGAGTCGCATTGCTATACTCTACGATTGACACGTATCCCTCTCGCGTCCAAGTTGCGTCTCTCCTCTCGTCGGTTGACACGTGACATGTCAGAGTTTTCTCTCTCCGCCTAGCCGACAAATTTGAATTTTTCGATTAGTTTTTTTGAACTTTACATTTTTTTATATTTTGATTTTAAACTCAAATCATGTCAACTACGTCCTAATTCCAACTAGTTTTTTTTTTAATATAAGTCTTACTTCAATACATTTCGATGTATGGATGTCAGAAGTAGAAACGTTACGCTTTCATACCGTTTTTTGAAGCACTCTCGGAACAACAATTTTTTATTAAGATTTCTGCAAATTTCTTCATGAAATTTGTGGAGAATTCTTCTAGAAGGACGTATCAAAATATTAGGCCTTAACTCATAATAAACCGCTCGAATCTAACGAAAAATGGTGAAAGATTACATCACGGATCTTCTGGATTCTTGACGAAAGTGGGACTCCAGTCACCTGAATCTACTCCTTCCTTCCAAGAAAAAGTATTTGCAACTAGATTGTGGCCGGAGGCGACTTTGGACAGGGGTCTGGTGAGTTTTTCGACAGCCCTTTCTTCCTCCGCTCTCTAGATTCTCTCAACTCTCTCTATCTCTCTTTGTTTTTCTCTTTTGCAGGTCCTTTGCTAGGGTTCAATATGGACCCTTTTAGTGGCGGGAGGGACAAAATGACCTATTTGCTCCTCGATTGACTTCCTTTGTAAACAACATAATACATATGTACTTGTATATGTCTTGCAATGCGTTTAATATATAGTGTTTGGATTTTAAATCGTGTGAAATTTTATTGTAATTTTCATTATTTCATTCATAAATATTTTCATTACATAATCCGTTAGTTTCAACCTTGTTTTCGAAGCTTTGAAATTCCAGTTGTGACATCAAGTTTTGTAACCGTTAAATATGTATATATATATATATATACACACATAGTTGGTAAAACCTCGAGATTTCCATCTAGGCGTCAGAGATCTCCGAAACCATCTCCCATGACTCCTACAAAACGCTTCCATGCAATAGTTTGTCCTCCAAAACTCACCGGCAAGTTGAAAGAGTAAAATACAGAGAAGGAGAAAGACAATGAGCGGTTTTGGGTTACCTCAGAGTACAATGTCGTTGTGACCAAGAGAGTCGATCCAACGTCTGAGACGGATGACCCCACGCTGCAAGAGTAACGACCGATATATAAATACAGTCGCAAAGACCCCGAGATTTCCAGCGAGGCGCCGGAGATATCGCAGAAGCTGTTAAAATAAGACTCATTAATCTATGAAAGTAAATCTCACACACACTAACGATAGAACGCTCCGATACCATTTTGTGAAAAACTACTCGTATACTTGTGAAGAACATGTCGAAAGAGAAGAGACAAGGTGACAAAGAACACTTATTTTTTCAAAAAGTCTTTTCTATTGCTCTGTCACAGTCGTAACATTTTTCAAGAATTACAATTATTCGCATATGGTTATTATAGCTTGGAATGATATCCTTGACTGGGAAGATATCCTTGTCTCTCCTGGAATGATCTGGGTTAGACACCCACCCCAGCAGCCCTTGCATCTAGAGACAATAGTTCACACCCTCAGCCCAATCGATCTGCAATAACTCGCAACTCATGCCCACTAGCCACTAACTCATGCCCACTAGCCACTAAGCTCGTTTACAAACTCACGGCCCAGACGCACAATCTGAGAAGGTGACCTGTGAGAGTGACCCAAGACCTGCGAATCAACCCGATTTACGACCCGTGTGTGAGTCAGCTCCTCACACCGTGTGTCTTGCCCTCAATCACAAGGCTCCATCGGTGCGGCTCGACAGCTCCTCGGCTCAAATACAGCTTATCCGACTTGATTTAGCATTTTGGACATCGTTCTCTAAGTTTTTGACCCTCTCAGAGTTAAATTTGACCTTATTTGAGGAAATTAAGGTTGGTATAATGTCCAATTTCCCAATTCAAGTTGAATTAAGTTAGGAAATTATAATTGCTAAAGAAATTAGGTGAACATTCTAATAGGTGGAACACCTTAGTTATACTTGGAACAACTTTGAAAGACGAAATCAAGCATTGGAGTTTAACGAGAACGTCAGTTAAGGTCAACCAAGTAAGTGGTCTTACTATCGGCTCGATCAGAAGACTTGCCTTATGTATGATGATACGTGCCTAGTGGCCCTTGCACGTGTCATGTATGCTTATATAATATGATATGATGTGACTTTATACAATATGATGATGTATTATGATGATTTTATGATGTGAATTTATATGATATGATTACGTATTAGGGTGATGTTTTTTGATGATATGATGATGTGAATTGATACAATATGATAATGTATTATGATAATATAAAATGTATGGTGATAATATGACATAATATAATGATATCTCATGTTATGATGATGTGCATGTATGAGATGTCATGTTACGATATGATGAAAAGTTTTATGACCCACAACCTAAATGATGTTATCGATGATGAATGTATGAATGTTTATACATAAATGTTACAAGAAGTAATATGTAACGTTCGCTTATTATAAGAAAAAAATATAATTTCGTCAGTCGTTGGTGGACACGGTATTTCCAGTGACGGCTGGAAATACCGCGCCCCGGTCAGACACGTTCTCACTGACCCCCACAATATGCCCAAAACTTCTACCATCCTCCCGAATCCACCTACAAGAGAGGAAAGAAACGAGAGAACGAAATTTCGAGAAAACATAAGATAGAGAGAAAAACTAAACCCGTTCTCTGGCAAGCTGAAAACCCACAAATTCATAGCCCAAAACAGTCATAACTGTACATCGATCTATGGTACGTTGCATGCCCTTTCGTGCATGTCATTGTTGCCAAACGGAATCAGAATTTTAGTTTTCTTGAACGTTTCTAGATATGTGGTTTTAGGCGTTTTCGAGGTACGAAAATTTGAGGAATAGAGGAGGGGCTAACAGAGTGATAGGAGACAAAAAGGAAGAGAAAAGATGTCAGAAACCGTCCCAGGAAGGAGAGAGAAAAGTCGTCGAAAAATAGCATTGTTAGTCAGGTGAAGAAGAAAGGATCTGACACATTCAGGTCGGACCCAATCTGTTACCTGAGGCCCAAGATCGAACCACAATCACAGTCCATCTACAGCGGCCTACGCCTGCAGCATCTCGACCCGAAAGCCCGCAACTCGCGCCTGCAACCAATGCAAACCCGAGGCCCAAATCGCGTCATAACCCAATCTGTGACCGCAACCAAGCCTGCAACCGAGACCTACTTGCAACCAACACAACCTGAGATTGCGACACATGACTCGCACCTCGATCGAAAGTCATCTGCACACGACGTAGCCCACTCATATCGTGCCATGTGTTATCCTGCGGTAAAATTAGCCCTTCGTCTTCGTGGCTTACCTCGACTCGGCTTGGTTCTGCGACTCCCTCAGCTTATATGGCTTAGGTAACCCAAATTCAACCCAATTTCTATCATTCTGACCCTCTTGAACCTGCTTTTGCTCCTGACGAAGGTAATTGAGGTTATTTTAATGTCGTATTTCACAAATGCCAATTGGAATTATTATTATTTGTGAAATACTAACGAAAGATCACGATCTAATAGGAAACGAATTCCAGCGACATTTGGAATAGCTTTCGAGAAACATGAGCTAAGGCTATTGAAACGAGGGAGAAGGCTGGCTAAGGCCAACCAAGTAAGTGGCCTTACTACAGGATAGACGAGAAACTTGTATGAATTCTGATGTATGGTGTATGAGCTATGACGTATGATGATGTATGATGACGTATATTAATTATGTGATTTTGTATGATGATGAGTTATGATGATGTATATGAGCTTTATGATGATGTATGATGATACTTGATGATTATGATGTATTTGATGGTGTTATGATGACGATTTATGACGATTATGATGCATGACGTTGTTTTCATAATATGATGATGTTTTCCATATTATGCATGTTGTATGTGAAAATGTCATCTTGCATCATGTCAGAAATCGGCTAGGACGAATAATGATATTAACATAAATATCTAATGAGCATGTATTACTAGAAGTAAGATAGAGATGAGACTAGGGTTGTGTCAAAAAGATGTTTTAAGATGAGAAATAGAGAAACCTCGTGCATGTTGTGTGTACATAAGCATCAGGATGCTTCCCCTTTTATAATGATGAGTGTGGACGCGCACGTTATGATGATGATGGTGATCATGTTGAACATGACATCCAAGGGTCTGTTGACCTCCAGATGTCACTACGAAAAACTAGCTCGACGATAATGGATCCACGGAGTGCGAACTGCCTGGGGATCCACACATACACGTGTGGGTCGTATGTAGGGAAGTACTACACATCCAAAATTAGTTCAGACTAGAGTTCACCCTTAGGATGAGATAGAAATAGTTCCCTAGAGCATCTTTTGCAAGTGTTCGCATTTTTGCATGGCCCCTATAGTGGGGTCACTTTCTGAATATTCTTTAAAATACTCAAGTCGTGTTTCACATCATTTTCATGGTAAAGGCAAGACATCCATGTGTAGTTAACGTCAACATTGCAAGCAGAAACCATGGCATGTGCATAGAATAGAAAGATATTTGAATTCTTAGACTATTAGAATAGGTTGCCTTGCATTTCATATTTTTAAATTATTTCATATTTATTTTTATTTGCAATTCCTAGACTGTTAGAACAAGTAAGTCCATGGGAGTATTTTTCAAAGATGAAGTTGTTTTAATTTCTTCGAATTTTATGCTATAAATGATGTCTTTTTAAGTCTTATATTCTGCATATGAGCTTAGTAAGAGACGTTAGTAGCAACTTTAAGTAAGTAGAAATTTAGGGTCATTACATAATATGTGAAGAATGTATAGGGTTGTGTCATAGGAATGATTTAAGATGAAAATGATAGGGACCTCATGCATATTGTATGTTAATTTACATCAGGTTACTTCCCATTTTTATGATGATGAGTACGGACGCATACACTATTATGATCATGATGATGATCATGCCTTGTATGATACTCGAAGGTTTGTTGTACCTCCGGATGTCCAACTACAACCAACTAGCCCGACTATGATGGGCTCAGGGGGTGTATGAACCGCCACACTCACACTTGTGAGCCGTGTATAGGGAAGTACTGCACATCCAATTTGTATGGAGCAGAGGCTACCTCTATAATGGTTTTGAATGATCGGTCCATAATCATGAATTGCACGTGTTTACATTCTCTTACCCCAATAGTGGAGTCACTTACGGAGTATTTCTTAAAATACTCACTCAAGCAGTGTGCTACTTTTATTTTTCAGGTAAAGGCAAGACACCCGGCTAATGACAGCATTGCAAGTAAAGAGCATGACACATGTACATGATAGTTGTATTTAAATTCTTAGACCTTAGGTTAGCATAGGGTGTTGTCATTTTTTAATATTTTCTTTGTTTTATTTAATTTTTCTTTTAGGTTGCTTTAATGACTTTTTCTTAAACAAGTAAGTCCATAACATTGTTTTATGAAAATATTTTAAATGAATATTGCCGTGTTACCATGGTAACGACTTCAGGAAGGTCATTACTTTCCATACCCAATTTGTATAAATTTAACTTTTTAAAACAAGGTTAGTTAAAATATATATATATATATATATATATATATATATGGAATGAGAGAGAAAGGTTGAGAGAATAAATAATCATTATAAATTTATTTATTGATTTTAAAGAATAAAAAAAGGATTATCAATAAAAAGAAAACAAATTAGAAACCTTTTTCTTATATCACCACCAAAATTTGATTTTGGACCTATGGTTATGAAACACCACACTTTTCTAATTTATTGATAATTATTTTTTTTTATTTGTTTTAAATTTTATAATTTTTTTCTTCTATTTTTAATAATTAAGTTTACCATGTTGGTAGGAATTGCTTAGATTTTCATGCATGCTACAAAACTGGACTCTAACAAATAGTGTAGTATGCCTTTTACCTAGGAATGTGGAATAAATGTGCAATTATATGCTTTTGTATGTGAAAATGGATGTGTTAGATCGTTTTTGTCTTAGTGTCATTTTACACTACTAGTACAAATATCATGGTGTGTTGGAGGATGAGACTTTGTGAAATCTACAATCCGGAGGCTTGATTGATGTTATCACCTTGTTAAGTATTTGTTTGTCTGCTTGCATGATTGAATATACATTAGCTCAAGGTGTTTGAATGTGTGATTCTCTCCATAGTGGATTAAGAGTAGAATGAGCTTAGATTAGGGCGTGTGGGATAGTTTGGCTAAACTATGACCCAAGATGGAACGCCTCTAAAGGTCGAGCGCTTTGGATTTGTGAGAGATGAACAGAGCGTGAGAAGTCGTGCTCCAGACTGATCCAGACTTGGACGTCAGAATCGCATTACCTGGAGATGTGAAACTTCATTAAGATTCAAACTGCCCCAGAGATCTAGATGATCATCACAGAAACCCCAAAAACAATAAAAGTACCACATATGTTGATAGCAGTGAGTGCGACGTCGAGGAGTCTCCACACCCTTTTTCCCCTCTAGTTTGGTACCGTTGAGCTAGATGACAGATCGTTTAGGTTTTGTGTAACCTGAGCAAGAGAGTTTAGTTGGGCTACCCTGTGTGAAGGATTCGACCTATGGAAGGCAACGATCATACTGGAAGTTAGCAAAGCACTAGGGTATTTTGGCAATCTTGAGCATTATAGGACTTACCCTCTGATTGTCTCTCATGATTCTTTTACGCTCGGTCTACTGGAAGTATTCCATCATAAGTCCCAATCATTCTAGACTTAAATTGTTTCTACTACTTATTTCCTCAAGGGAGCTAATGTGTCAATCATGCATACAATCACTCATGNTCTGATTGTCTCTCATGATTCTTTTACGCTCGGTCTACTGGAAGTATTCCATCATAAGTCCCAATCATTCTAGACTTAAATTGTTTCTACTACTTATTTCCTCAAGGGAGCTAATGTGTCAATCATGCATACAATCACTCATGCTCAACGGGACAGTAACATTCATCAAGCTCTAGGAGCATAAATACATAAATTCTCATCCTCCATATAAACACGATTATGTACAAGCAATACTAAACAGTCTAATAAAATATCAAATATGATATATATGGTAAACTATAATTTAGTACCAAATATCCTTAACAATAATCATATATTTTTCTTCGGTCTCCGTGATGAAGTTGTGGGTGGCTCAAGAGTCGACAATATTTTTTCTGGCCACTCTATTATTAACCCAGACATCAACATACATTAGACCGCGTTCCATTGGCTCTTCTGTCTCTTCCATTCTCTTTTGGAGAGTAGACAAGTAATTTAGTATCTCAAGCTAGGGTGTTCAATATTCTCAGTTAACTGTATTTTTGTTTCTACGGTCTTATACTCGGCTTCTAAATTTACTCTAAGTTTTTCTTGGAAGGCATATATTGTTGCCTTCCGTTAGCATTCTGATTCTTGATGGGCCCCTTTGCATGTGAAACAAGATGAAGAGCCTTGGCTTTAACTATGATTGTTCTGGCTTTAAGGTCTCCACCACGAAGTCCAACCTCTTTATTGGGAGGACTCGCATTCCTCTTCTCTGCCTTCGAGTCTGTCATTTCTCCCACCTTTGGGGGAGTTGGGTTGGTAATTCTCATTTCTATTACTTGCAGACGTCTGATTTCGCCTTATCTCTTAGGGTTGTTCGATACTCAGATCAAACAGTCATTCAGTGGTAGCATAGGCAGTGAAAAGGTCTCGACTCTTTGTTCGTAGAGCTTGATTTTTGCCCATGGCTTCAGGCCCTCAACAAAACTGAAGACCATGTTTGTCTCAGACATATCACGAATATCTAACATAAGCTCATAAAACTACTTGACGTAGTCTCGGATATTGCCAGTATGCCACAACTCTCTTAACATCCTTCTTGCAATTATCTCGGCATTCTCTAGGAATAACTGAGAGTAGAGTTCTTGTTTCAAGCTATCCTGAGTGTCCATAGTACATCGACCATCTTGAATGTCCATGTACTTGGACCTCAAGCACAACTTTGCATCGTGGCTAGATGCATTATTGCCAACGTGACCTTCACTTCTTCTGCCACGATATTTGTGGCTCGAAAGTACTATTCGAGGTCGAAGATAACGTTCTTTAGAGCCTTGGGATCTTGAACCCCATAGAAGGACTTGGGCTCTGGGACCTTTATCTTATTAAATTGTACTACACCCCTAGTTGGGGTTTGGTTCCCCACTGCTCTCATGGTGAGGTTTAATCAGGTGCTTTAATCCCCCACTTCAGTACTACCAGTCCAACGACTGCTCTCAAATATTCATAAAAATATGAGACCATCTAAATGATCGCTTGTTGGGAATTTTCTAAGCTCTTGATGTGTTCTTCCATTCGGGCAACAAAGCCCGTTGAGCTATCCCTATGCTTGAAGCCACCAGTAGTTGTGGCCTTTTCTTCTAAGGGCTCGACCGTAGCCATTAATTCATGGAAAAGTATTACCTCAAGGCGGCCTACCATCTCAAGTTGAATTAAGTTAGGAAATGCTAATTGCTAAAGAAATTAGGTGAATATTCTAATAGGGCGAAACACATAGACAATACTTGGAACAAATTCGAAGGACAAAATCAAGTATTCGAGTTTAGGGAGAATGTCAGCTAAGACCAACCAAGTAAATGACATTTCTATCGACTCAATCAGAAGACTTGCCTTATGTATGATGACACGTACCTAGTGGCCCTTGCACGTGTCATGTAGGCTTATATAATATGATGATGGTGTGACTTTAAATGATATGATGATGTTATGACGTTATGATGTGAATTTATATGATATGATGATATGATGATATGATGATGTGAATTGATGTATTACGATGATAATGAAGAAGATGATGATGATGCATTATGACATGATCATATAAGATGTATTATGATGATATCTCATATTATGATGATATGCATGTACGAGATGTCATGTTATATTATGATGAAGAGTTTCAGACACACAACTTAAATGATATTATCGATGATAAATGTATGAAAGTTTGTGCATGCATGTTACTTAGAAGTAATATGTGAAGGATGTATAGGGTTGTGTCATAGGAATGATTTAAGATGAAGATTACAGTGACCTCATGCATATTGTATCCATTTTATGATGATAACGACAGGCGCGTACATTATAATGATGATGATCATGCCTTGTATGATACTTGAGGTTTTGTTGTACCTCCGAACGTCTGGCTACAGCCAATTAACCCAACTATGATGGGCCTAGGGGGTGTATGAACCGTCTGGTGGGCTCAGGCTCGCACTTGTGAGCCATGTGTAGGCAAGTACTACACATCCAATTTGTCTAGACGGGAGGGCATCTCTATGATGGTTTTGAATGATAGGGTCCTAATCATAAGTTGAATGTGTTTGCATTCCGTGATGCCCAATAATGGGTCACTTATTGAGTATTTTTCAAAATACTCAAGTCATATATGCAACTTCTATTTTTTTAGACTAAGGCAAGGCACCTATGTACGACTGACGACGACATTGCAAGTAAAGACTATGACACATGCACAGAATCGCTGTATTTAAATTCTTAGACCTTAGATTAGTATAGGCCGTTGTTATTTTTTGATATTTACTTAGTTTTATTTAATTTTTCTTTTGTGTTGCTTTAATAATCTGTTCTTAAACATGTTAGTTCATGACATTGTTCTATAAAGATGTTTTAAATAAAATTTTTGCATAAGAGATTACATCATGTATATGATAGCGACTTTAGGTTAGTAGAAAACTAAGGCCCGTTACTTTTGTGCCAAATTTATTGTAAATTTAAGGTTAGTAAAAAAAAAAAGAAAAAAAAAGAAAGAAATGGAAAGAGAGAGAAGGTTGAAAAAGAAGGTTGAGAGAGTAAATATCAGCGGTAACTTTTGCACCCAATTTATTATAAATTTATTATTATTATTATTATTTTCTTTGGTATGGTCGAAAGGCGGAGATTACCGAAGCCCAACGGATAAATCCAATGGGCCTAACACCCTCTGAATCGGGCCCAATTCGTTTAATGCCCAAAAAAAGTTAGAACCTCACGCAATTGGGTGTAATAATAGAAAACAAAAACAAATCGGAATAATAATAGAGAACAAAAACAAATCGGAAGCCTTTCTCTTATCAGAGCCAGGTTTCGATCCTGGGACCTGTGGGTTATGGGCCCACCACGCTTCCGCTGCGCCACTCTGATTTGTTGAGAGATAAATTGTTTTTTAATATATTTGTTTAAACTTTATAATCTTTTAAAAATTATTTTATTTTCCATTTTTAAGAATTATATCCCATCTAAGTTAATTTCACTCCTTATTATTTGCAAGTTGATTTCTAATGGATTCAATAAATTGAAATTTAAATAATTGAATCATGTCCAAAACTCTCTTATTCTTTTCTTTTACGGCAGCGGATAAGTTTTAAATTTTTTATTATTTTTTTTTTACGGTAGCAAATATTATGCACGTATTTAAGAGAAAAATATCTAACCATTGTCTTTTAGAAGAATAATGAGTACTGCATCTAAAGCACCATTTACTAAGATCAATGTAGTTGCATGTAAACTTAAAGCAAAAGCATGATGAACCAAGTTGCCAACCATATGCTTTGATCCGCATTGAACGTCGGACCGCTTGTTGAAGATAAAAGTACATCGAATCCATATAAAATTTTAGCATGAGCAGATTAAATCCGTTGGACAAATATGAATTGAGCATACATGTTCATAACTTCTACCCTCCATTCGTAGTCTCTACGTATTTCATTGCAAACTTGCCTATTATATTATTTGTTAAAGAAAATTTTGATGGAATAGAAATAACATATGAAACTTCCTATGGCTTTGTTTTGGTATGTTTTAGAAATAACTTCTCTCACCATAATTATTACTATTCTTATTGATTATTTATAACCGACTAATGATTTATTGATGCTAATTTTAGTTATTCGTTTAAAATTGGATTTTTAAGGATAGTGTTAGATAGCAAGAATGAGTCTATATTGCACTCTAGTCCATGTGTCGGAGGTAGATAAATACACTTACTATTGGGTATGGTCTTCATAATGACTTAGTATAGACACAAGAGGGTCCATGCCTAATAAAACTCGGATGGATAGATGTCTAAGATGTTCCAACGATAAGTTAACTCATGGGGTGATTCTTAGTAGAAATGTCTGACCAAGCTATGATTGTCGATGACTTCTCGAGACTTGCGATGACATCACAATACACAGACCATGTTAATGAGAACCAAGATGACGAAATAAGATGCGACATTCCGTATGACATACCTTGGCCTAGAATAGAGATAATGTCGAGCCAAGTGACTTGGTCTAGAGATGAAGCAAGTGTCACGACCCAAATTTTGATGCTTCGATAAATTGGTCCTGGTAAAAGACAAAAAATAAACACAAAAATAAACAAAAGAAAAATAAAATAGCCTAGACAAACAGACTATCGACCTTCGAAGTGAAGGCCTCGATATGCTGATAAACGTCCTCCCAACATGTAGAGAGACACCCAAGAATAGAGAGAGTGTGTTGGATTGATATGACAATACAACACCGCTGAATAAGGTTTTAACAATAAAATTATTTAAATATGCTTAATTTTCGTGGTTATTAAACTTTTTGGAAATAACTAGAAGATGATAATTAATACAAGTATATAACAATAATTCAATTCAAAACAATAAACAATTATGAAAAATTAGAAAAAGTTGGGTGATTTGGACATACTCAACCTACTCCATTTCTCGAGTGCCTCTTAGTAATTTGAATAAAGAACTTTCTTGACTCTTTCCTTGGATTAGAGCCCAACCGCTATACCGCTCTTTTTACGAGTTCAAAAGCAACTCAATTTTTTCCACAACTTAGGATCAAATCGTTATAGGTATTGAAATTTTGTAGGAACACACCACAACTCTTTCAAAGAGTAAAATTGAAACGAGTTAAGATGGAGGTTTT
This sequence comes from Cucurbita pepo subsp. pepo, assembly GCF_002806865.2. Lineage (NCBI taxonomy): Eukaryota > Viridiplantae > Streptophyta > Magnoliopsida > Cucurbitales > Cucurbitaceae > Cucurbita > Cucurbita pepo. The sequence continues at coordinate 3,035,399 of NC_036652.1, forward strand.
AGAAAATTGAGGATCGAAGAATTATGGAAGTTGTGAAAAATTTGGAGGTAGATGAATTTAGATAAAGAAGAAAAATGTAAAAAAAAAAAAAAGAAATTAATATAGACCATTCTATTTTAACTTAAAAGAGAAATAGAAGGTAGTGATTAAAAATAAAGAAAATTTTCAAAATTTAATTTTTTTTTCAATATAATAATAGTAATATTAAAAGCTAGTGTAGGGTAGATATTCGTATCGATCATCTAAAGCACGAAACACATAATCTAAACTTCATCTTAGTTATATCCGAGAAATAGGAGGTCTATTGGATTTCTAAGATGACTATGTGGCTTATCATAGACTTTTGGCTCGAGGGTATTTTGTTCCAATTCCGTAAAGCCTTTACAAAGCTAAAGAAATTTGTCTTAAAAGAGATTGGGTACGAGGAAAATTTTACAATTTAGGGAAAAACAACGATGATGAATGCTTCAGGATTGCCCTTGACTTCCTCTTTAATAACCCTACGTTCGCCCACTCTAATTTGGCTTGAATCTTCACAAACTTCGTTGAAAAGTTGGGTCAAATTTGTGATTATTGGAGTAGCATTATTGTGAGAGCCCAGACGTGTCACTAGCAGATATTGTTCTCTTTGAGTTTTTCTTTACGGGCTTCTCCTCAAGGCTTTAAAACGAGTGATAGGGAAAGGTTTCCACACCCTTATAAATGATGTTTCGTTTTCCTCCCCAAACAATGTGTGATTGTGGAATCTCACAATCCACCCCCTTCTGGGCCTAGCTTTCTCGCTGACACTCGTTCCTTTTTCCAATCAATGTGGAACCCCCGCCAAATCCACCTCCTTTGAGGCCTAGCGTCAGCTTACTGGCACACCGCCTCGTGTCTACCTCCTTCGGGGAATAACCTTCTTATTGGCACATGACCCAATGTTTGACTCTGATATCATTTTGTAACGTTCAAACCCACTGCTAGTAGATATTGTCCTCTTTAGACTTTTACTTACGGGCTTCCCCTCAAAGAACGAGTGTCAGCGAGGAAGCTGGACCCTGAAGGGGGTGGATTAAAATAAAATACATAGTACATGTATCATTACTACCATGTATGAAAAATTATTGAACTTAATTCGTTTTAAAAACGGTCATGAATTTAAATATTCATAAATTCATTTTAAATATCATAATAACATTATAAAAAGTACATGGTTGACAACAATTCCTATTAATGTTTAGAAATTAAATTTTGTTACCAATCCTAACATAAAGGCATTCCTATGTCTCTAATAAAACATCCCTAGTCTTCACGTCAATGATCCAAACTTTGGTAGAACCAATAACTTTTGCATTTAAGAAATTAACCCCTTTTTATACAAAATTCGGATCATAGAGATAAGGCTAGAATTAGATTACCTCTTACCATCCAAGATCCAATATTTGGAACCATAAACTACAAAATCCGACCCATGTTTTAAGCCCATTTTTGTGCACCTACAGTGGTAACTAGAAGCAAACAATTCTTTACGGACAATTCAAGGTTGCCCCATTTAGTTTTTCATTAAGGGTTTTCCATCTTGCATCAAAACAACACCTATGACCAAACCACTTGCATCAAATTCAATTTCAAAAGTTTTCTCGAAGTTAGGTAAGACAAATAATGGTGCATTGGTTAATTTCTTATTAAGCTCATTGAATGCATACTCTTTGTATTTTTCTATTTAAAAACAATATTATCTTTTATATATCTATTATAGAAGCTAACTAACCCGAAAATTCTCTCGTGATTTGTATCCAAAAATAAGTTCGAAATTGAAAAACTTCAAAGATTTTTTTTTGGTGTTGGACAATTCTAATTGACTTTTTTTTCTACTTTGCCTCCGATAAAGTCAAGAAAGTTAAATTTTTCATACAAAAACTACACTTATTAAAATTAGCATAAAGTTACTCCTTTCTAAGAATAATCAAAACTGACGTAACATGCTCTACGTGTTCATACAAAGTCTTCGAATAAATTAAAATATCATCGAAATACACCATCAAAATACACCGATTTTAGATCACTAGAAAACCAGGGTTGTTACAATTCTTAACATTAATTTGATATCTTACGTAAAAATATTATTACCTGATAATCTTCAAGCGTTCGTGATTTAAACCCAGCAGCGCAGTAATCAAAATAGTATTCCCAAGTTCGTATAAAACCTTGATCGAACCCGAGTTGAAGTATTTTGCTGAAACAAAATATAAATTAGATTTGGATTCGAAATCGTTTATTATAATAATGGTTTCTTACCTTTGATTGTTCAAGAAATTATTTCTCCAACACCTCAATGTTTGATAGTAATGAATTCTAATATTTTCCAAGTGCTCCACGTTGTATCAAAAGGATTTTTTTGAAAATGAAGAACATAAATGAATTATTTACCAAAGCCTTGATGCAGAAGCCATGGCCTCAAATGTTATCAAACATCTAGACTAGAGTCTAGAGTGTGTTATAAGCTTCATGTTACGCTTAGAGTCAACTCTTGGTTTTTAATTAACTAGAAGACTGCGCTCACTCAAGATGAGCTTAAGGTTAGCACTTAATTTTTAAGTAGTCAAGATGTTTCTTCTCGTAACATTTTTAAGAAATCGATATGCTACTTTTAGGTCAATAGACCAAGATAAGTTTACGAGACACCCATGCTAAGAGTTCATATATTTCCTCCAAAAGGTAGAAATTGTGAAAACAATTGAGCACAATTCAAAAACAAAATCTAAAAAAAACTAAATTGTTATTCAATGCATTTGTAAAAGAATATTTCGTTTTTCTCTCCAACCGATGTAGGATCACACACAATGTGACTTAAGCGGCTTTGTTTAATCGAATATATATTAAAACGTTTATGGTAGCAAATATTGTCCTCTTTGGGCTTTCCTTTCAGGTTTCCGCTTAAGATTTTTAATAGGCTAGGGAGAAGTTTTCACACTCTTATACAAAAATGTTTCGTTTTTCTCCCCAACCAATGCGACCTAAGCTGCTTTGTTTAATCGAATATATTTTAAAATACTTCTATTAGCCGATATTGTCATATTTGGATTTTCCCTTTTCGCCCTTCCCCTCGAGATAAAACACTTCTGTTAGGAAGATCTAGATGTTGAACTCTTTTTTGGGCATATTGCAATTGTTGTTTGGACAAAGTAATGGCAGGAGTGACGTCCAGTTTGCTTAGATTCTTGCCTATTAAGAAGTAAGGATTAGGTAACGTAAAATATGTTTAGTTGTGTAATAATATAATAATCACCTTCTCAATAAGAACGGAGATTTTCCTCAATTGTGCAATCCTCAAATCTTCATCTTCCAACTCTTTGTTAAGAAAACAATGCAAATCATCATATAGATTATCAAATTTTTAATAAATAAAAGTTGGTTATACGAACCTTAATGATGGCACATGAGTACACCATTGTATCATCCAAGAAGAGAGAAAAAAGTTCATTGCTCTATACAACCAAATAAATTATTCAATAAGAATTTCAAGGTTTTTTCAAAACAAGAGAATAATTTGATATTGAACGTATAGGGTTCGTACCAAGATTCAACACCTGATAGTTAATGGTATCGACTTTCACTTGCATCTCCTACAACATGACTAAGTTATCTACCTTACTTGAATAACTTCTAAGACGGAATACTATTCCTACAAATCAACATGGGTTCGTTTAGGCTGTTTTATCCTCACTCACATGGTTTCTAGAAAAAATTTCAAAAGGTGACACAAAATAGATTGCTCAAACCTAAGCATGTTTGATTTTAAAGTTTTTATGATTAACCCACTAAAAAAGAAGAATTTACCTTCTCGTATAATTCATATAATTAAACTGATAATATCTATCAGTAGTGGGGTCTTACAATTAAACTCCTTCAAAAATGAAACTCGTAATTAAAATGTCATATAATTTATATTTACCTTCTCGTATTAGAAGAATTTGTATCCTTATTAGCAATGAGAGGCTGCAAAAGAGAAGGTAAGCATGAACGAGGACGATCATTAAGAACCTTAATTAGGATTAGGAAGAAATGAAGTAATTAAGCTCACCAAAATAAAGTTAAGAAGACCTTCTTCTTTATCCATTAATGAAAATTCTCCATTGATATATGCATCTGCAAGTCCTAAGTCAGCTTCTGTCATAACCTACCAAAATAAATTATATTTTATCCTTTTTTTTCACCAATTTTTTTAAAAAGTTAATAAAATAAATAAATAATTAAATTACCTTCCAATAAAACTGAGGGCTGTGAACTTTTAGAACAACTTTTTGGAGGAAGCGGTTAGTAGTTGTTCCCTCAAAGGTAAATATTTCCCCCCCCATCTTCCATTATACCGTCATCAAATTTATTATAACCAATATGAGTTCTTATTAAGAAGAAACAAATCAATATAGTATCATGTTGGCTCACATTAACGATCCGGTTGATATGTATCGACCAAGAAATCTTGTAACAAAAAGGCGTGCTCCTTTTTCTGTTAGAGACAAAACATTACGTGCTGCCATGATACGTGCCTGCATTCAAGGTTTTTGTGTTACTAAACTTTCATCAAATCATTCAAAATCTACCAAAGAATATTAAGGAATATATTGGCACCATTCGTAAAAAGAATTTAAAATTACATTCTCGAGTCAAATCAATGTTTTTATTTTTTCGTTTTTTGTTTTTAGACGTTGACTTGATCGTCATAGTTCGAGTTTCACCTTTCTATAAAAAATATTTCTGAAATTGTAAGTAAATATTCATCTTTGAACCAGTACCAAAAGCTTTTATTTCTCAAAAATTAAAATTAAAAAGCGAAAAAAACCATTAATATGAATGTTATCAATGACTCTAAATATGTTACGAAATGATGATTTGAGGACAAGAAGGATTACCTTGATATGATCCACAAAATCAAAGTTCTCTTCTCTTTGATGCTATCAAACTCATTTATAGCTTTCAAGGAGGTTCCACAATAAATACAAACTATACCCTAATAAATGTAAGAGAGAAACTACCACATCTAATCAAAGGCCGACCTAGAGCTAAGAGGACATGAATTTATATAAGGTTAGAAGTTTCGTGTGAGAGATCTCATATCGATTGGAGAGAGAAATGACTGTCAGTGACGACGCTAGACCCCAAAGAAGGGTGGATTGTGAGATCCCACATCGGTTGGAGAGATCAACGAAGTATTTTCTATAAGGGTGTGAAAATTTATCCCCAACAGACTCGTTATAAAAACCTTGGAGAGAAGCTCGAAAGTGAAAGTCCAAAAAGTACAATGTCTACGAGTGGTGGGCTTGGGTTGTTACAATTGATATTTGAGCCAGACAGTGGTGTGCTAGTGAGAATGCTAAGCCCCGAAAGGGAGTGGACACCGGTCGGTGTGCCATCGAGGATGCTGGGCCTCGAAAGGGGTGAACATCAGGCAATGTGCCATCGAGGACGTTGGATCCTAAAGGGGGTGGATCGTGAGAGATCTCACATCAATTGGAGAGAGAAATGAGTGCCAGCAAGGACGAAAGGGGGACGAAACATTATTTACCTCAACCTAGTAGTAGACTTGGGTTGTTACATTTCGCCTATGAAATTCTATATCGGTATCCAGATATAGTCTTTATTCTCAATTTTTTGTTTAATAAATTCTTAAAATTTCAACTAGTCTCTTATTTATTCAAAAAAAAAAAAAAAAAAAAAAAAANTAAACATAAAATTTAATTATAAAAATTTATATAATTATAAACATAAATATATAAAGGAAGAATGAAAGTTATATATAAATCTAAGTTCTTAAAATTGGCTTATAAGTTAATTTTTAGATTATTAAATTACTATCACAATTATTATTAAATGATTAAATTACTATCACAATTATTATGGAATTATGAGGAACTTTCTTAGCATTAATTTATGTTTGGATGAAAATAGAGGAATGGGATGGGTTACTTCGTTTAAATTTCAACCCAATTGAAATTATGACGAACTATTTATAATAATTATTTATTACAAACTTTGAGTTTAAATCTAATTTGTTTATAAACGTTTAAATTTTGTCATAAAACATAAACTTTATCTTAAAATACTGTCATAGACTTACGTGTTCGAAAACATCTTTAATACGACTCATCGAAATACTAAATGAAATAAATAAACCCTATACATCTTAGAAGTAATATTTATGATGAAGAGTTTCCTGAAACACAACTTAAATAATGTTATCAATGATGAATGTACGAAGGTTTATGCATGCATGTTACTTAGAAGTAATATTTGAAGTATGTATAGGGTTGTGTCATAGGAATGATTTAAGATGAAAATTATAGTGACTTCATGCATATTGTATGTTTATTTACATCAAGTTGCTTCCACTTTTTATGATAATGACTATAGACACGTACATTATGATGATGATCCTCATGTCTTATATGATACTTGTGGGTTTATTGTACCTTCGAACGTTTGGCTACAGCCAACTAACCCGACTATGATGGGACTAGGGGGTGTATGAACCGTTTGGTGGGCTCACGCTCACACTTGTGGCCATGTATAGGCAAGTACTACACATCCAATTTGTGTAGACCAGAGGACACCTCTATGATGGTTTTGAATGATAGGGATCCCTAAATCATAAGTTGTATGTGTTTGCATTCTTTGACGCCCAATAGTAGGTCACTTACTCGATATTTTTTACTGAGTATTTTTTAAAATACTCAAGTCATATGCAACTTCTATATTTTTTTTTTTTAGATAAAAGCAAGATACCCATGTACAATTGGAGACGACATCGCAAGTAAAGACCATGACACATGCACATAATTGCTATATTTAAATTCTTAGACCTTAGATTAGTATAAGCCGTTATCATTTTTTTAATATTTACTTAGTTTTATTTAATTTTTCTTTTGTGTTGCTTTAATAACCTTTTCTTAAACATGATAGTCTATAACATTGTTCTATGAAGATGTTTTAAATGAATATTTTCGTATAAGAGATTACATCATGTATATGATAGCGACTTTAGGTTAGCAGATAACTAAGTTCATTACTTTTTATAAATTTATTTTTTATTTTTTTTTCTTTGGTATGGTCGAAAGGCGGAGATTACCGAAGCCCAACGGATAAATCCAATGGGCCTAACACCCTCTGAATTGGGCCCAATTCGTTTAATGCCCAAAAAAAGTTAGTACCTGACGACATTGGGTGTAATAATAAAAAAAAACAGAAAACAAATCGGAAGCCTTTCTCTTATCAGAGACAGGTTTCGATCAGAGACAGGTTTCGATCCTGGGACCTGTGGGTTATGGGCCCACCACGCTTCCGCTGCGCCACTCTGATTTGTTGAACATTCTATGTTAAATATTAAATAAATTACTTTCATTTCAAATATATTACTTCCGGTATGTGTTACTATTGGCAAGGATGGTAAGCTTAATTTTTAAAAATAAAGAATAAAAAGAATAAACTTTATTTAAGTTTTTTTTTAAATGTGTTTTGAAAAATAAAGCTAAATTATGGACCCGAGAGGGTCCATGCCTGAAAGAACTCGGATGCATGGATGCATAAGATGTCCCAACGATAAGTTAACTCATGGGGTGATTCTCAGTAGAAATGCCTGACCAAGCTATGATTGTGGATGACTTCTCGAGACTTGGGATGACATCACCATATGCAAACCATGTTAATGGGAATCAAGATGACGAAATAAGATGCGACATTCCGTAAGACATACCTTGGCCTAGAATAGAGATAATGTCGAGCCAAGTGACTTGACCTAGAGATGAAACAAGTGTCACGACCCAAATTTCGGTGCTTCGAAAAATTGGTCCGCAATAAAACCCAAAAATAAACAAAAGAAAAATAAAATGAAACAAACCATTAAAAATAAAGTGAAATTCTCATGATTTCGTAATCCAAATCAATAGGTATATAAAATAGGTATTGTTCTAGTTATTTACAAATGGAGAACCGGTGCGAAAACCAATACAAATGACAATCCAAAAGAAAAAAATATAAAATATTATTGACACCCCGGGTCGATACCTCTCTGTGGTAATGCAGCTCCCGAGCACCTTTTCACCTCAACCGGTACCTAAAAAAGAAAAGGAGAAAGGGCTGAAATACTCAGTAAGCAGCCTACCTATAGTCTCTCATCGTATCCTTAATTTAATGTTTCCACAGGCTTGTCACAAGCCTCTAAGAAGTTCTAGTATCCCCTAATTTTACTTCACTCCACAATGGTGTATATGACGAGCTAATCTTTTAGTGTAGTCTATCATCTCTTCTCATAATGAGTTTCCTCCACACATAATAGTAGCTCCTTAGTATACTACTTATGTAGTCCCTCGTGCACTCTCAACGCCGGTTGGTTGTACACACAATAGTGTATCCTCAAGGTGGGTTTTATACACATAATAGTGATTCCTTGTGCTATTATCTACTTATGTAGTCCCTCATATACGCTCAAAGCAGATTGTCGTACATACAATAACTATCCCTCATGTTACCCACTTATGTAGTCCCTCGTTCCCTCTCAAGGCGGGTTATCTTACACACAGTGGTAGTTTCTTATATCGTCTACTCACGTAGTCCCTTGTCCCCTATCAAGGCGGTACTCTAGACATAGTAGTGAGTATTCGGCTCACTATTTATATAGTCTCTTGTCCCCTATCGAAGCGGGTTATATCTCACACACACAGTGACTCCTTAAATAGTCTCATTTGCATTACCACTGATCTCATAAGTTATCATAGTTCATCTTGGGTACAATGGAGATATATTATGTTCTAGAGCATCTAGGTGGATTAGGTCACAACTTACGTTTCTAAGTCGCTCGGGTTAGCTCCTCATGGCTAAGTCAAATCTCGAGGTGTACCTAGGTCTCTAATCGTCATTCACCATCCAATGATTCTCAACATACTGGAAACGTATCAACCTAAGACGTTGCATAACCACTCTGTTCTATCGCCCTAAATTTAATCTGATTCATGCTTGCTTTACTAGGGTGATATTATATCGATCACCTAGTGTATGAAAATTATGATCTAAAAGTTCATGCAAGCTAAAGAGATATTCCTATCAATCAAGTAAACATAGATAATTCATACATACATTCGCCTGAATTTAGCATACAACAGGGAGTTAACGTCCATCTAGCACTCGAAGTGCAGATCACAACTTTTCCTGAAATCATTTAATAAACATGTGTTCTCTCTTCTCATGTTAGGGGCAATTTCTTAATTTTTTTAACATGCTTGCACGCGTATTCATATAAGCTCATTTAAGTTCTAAACATACATATTCTAACCACCTAAGGTGAGATAAGCTTGCATACTAGAACGTCCTAGTGACTCTTACAGGTATTTGCCCTCTCTAGCTTGTGCTTTCACTCGTTGGAAGCTCCAAATTTCCAAAAAATTCACATATAGGTCCTAATTCAAATTAAGTTAGGGCAAGTATCAAAACTGAAATGGAAAACAATCAAACGATGGCTAAACGAATCCAAAAACCACCTTACATGCTCCCCACGCTCAAGTGGGATGGTTTCACACGTGGCTCCCACATGCGAGTGTCATGCCTGGTAGGGAGGGGAAGTCGAGCCTCTGTGTCGCCATGTTTCAGTGGTTGATTGATGGACCCAAGTCAAACAACACATGTTCAAATCTAACAGCACGCGGATCCCTCAAGTTTTCACTCTGCTAACACGTGTCGAAAGTGGTTCAGTTCAAGTTGTCCTATTCGAGCACAATTCACAGATCGGGCGAGCGCGGGTAGGCGGATTCGGGTTAACTTGTGGGTTAGACCGGCTACACATCGCCTCCAGAACTAGTCGTGTTGTATCACCTGCAAAGCACCAGCATCAACTTCTAAACCAGTCGTGCTTCTCCTCTTGTTGCGAAACACGCTTGCGAAACCGCGAATTATAGAATTCTGGTGAGTTATCTAACTTTTTTTTACACTTTTATACGTTTGTCAATAGAATCCATCTAAACTTAATTTCTTCGCGAGATTTGTAGAGTTTTATTCCATCTACACCAACGTATTTTTCTTAGAATTTATAGTAACTATATGCAAAGTTATTCAAGTCCAAAGTCGGCAAAAATCAAGTTTCTTATGATTCTTCGAGGCTTTTAAGAACTCCTACCTCTAGCGTAGTCTGACTCCAAATTCCTTCACGAGAAAAGTGCGAAAGTACTTTAAGATCCACGTACTAAAATTATATAGATTGATTCCATAAAAAAAAAAAAAAAAAACTTACGAATGTTGTTGTAAACCCACGATCTAAAACCCAAAAACAACCTTACTTTCTTCCTTGTTTCTTGACGAAATCGAACGAATAAAGTGCCAAGAGATTGACTCGGGGTCAAGATGAAGCCTTCTCTCACCCGATTGGAGCGTTTTTCTTATTTATTCTTCATCAAAAACCCTAACTTTTTTTTTTTTTTCATGTGTTTTGTTAAGGGCCTCTTCAGACCCAAAGACAAAAAAATAATAAATAGTATAAAAGGAAAAAATGACCATTTTGCCCTTCGTTTGACTTTGACCCGCGTTTTTCTGATTTTTTTACAATTTTATTTTTATATTTTTTCTAGATTTTTTTTTTTTTTCTTCTACCATGTCCTCAAATTCGACCTCTAAGACCGTCAATAAAATCCCAAGAGTTTATCTTAAAAGGAGAAATCGAGAAAATTAATTCTCATTAGAGACACGGGTAGCATGTGTGGCCTACCAGACTTAGATTTTGTATGAGTTTTGTTTGGTTGGCGAAGGCAGGTCTCACCTAAGGTTCAACGAAGCTACAACGTCCTATAAAAAAAATGTGATTGAGGCTTGAGTTCCCTTCAAACATGTCATGAGCGTGTCAAACTCATGACACTGCATGCTTAAAAAAAGTATAATTATAACATTGGGCATTCGTGTCGGACGAGTTTCGAATGATTTGGCTGTTGAGGCTTAAGTTCAAACATAAGTTTGGATTTTGAGCCATGTTCGAATCTAAGCTAGTTTCACAAAATTTCCTTTTTGTAACTGTCTTTTGGCCACTTTTTTGATAGATTCTTCATCCCTTTTGACCCGTTTTGACAACGAATTCTTGACACGGTTCTAATAACACATAAATCAATCGATACTTTTCTTTTCTAATGCCATAATTTTAACGAAATTGGAATAACTTGATAGTAAGGAGAAATTTGAAAATTGACTTACTTTAATAGCCTCTTTCAACAACGATGATTCTTCTTTCGTATACTAGATTTGCGCAATACATGAGATGAATTATCCAGAACCTCGTATCCAACTATTAGTCTCTCTTTTTGACTTTTCAGTGAAAAAGGGGGAATGAATCGGGTCTTTGCTTTTTCCGTTCATATTCCAGATTGGGGTCATCCTTGTAGTAATCGTATAAACTGGGTTGTACCTATTCGGACTCAAAATGGTTATTTTATAGATGCGACATATCGACTACTACCGTTCAGGAAGAGTTCTTATAGCAATTGGATTCTAGGAGAAGTTGGATGAGTGATTGATGTGGAGACGAAGATTATTAACGACGACGTTTGAATGAAAAGAACATTTTTTTTTTTTTTTTTTCAATAGTTTATGGCTCCTCATTCAATTGATTTTTCATAATCGAGCATCCCCTTGTGACGTGGACAATACATCTTTTCCCAGATACTTTTAATATTTTCCACAAATAAAATATCTCAAAGAAGAAACATTAAATAATTTATAAATAATTAAATACCATTATATTTAAATTAAGAAACAAAGTCGCTTTGGCCGAGTGGTTAAGGCGTGTGCCTGCTAAGTACATGGGGTTTCCCCGCGAGAGTTCGAATCTCTCAGGCGACGAAATTCAATTTTTTTTTTTTCTTCTTCAATAAATAAATGCTCATAGGAATGTAGAAGGAAATAATAATAAGAAAATCCAATGGCCTTTTTAAATCTGAAATTAGAAAATCCAATGGGCCCTATAACCCTAAACGGGGCCCAATTCGATTAATAACCGAACAAAATAGTGAAACCTTTGAAATTGGACAAAGAATAAAGAAGCCGGAGATTGAGGAAGCCCAATGGATAAATCCAATAGGCCCAACAACTTCTGAACCGGGCCCAATTCAAAAGGTGAAGGATTAAAAAATAATATCGGAAGCCTTTCTCTAATATCAGAGCCAGGTTTCGATCCTGGGACCTGTGGGTTATGGGCCCACCACGCTTCCGCTGCGCCACTCTGATTTGTTAGTAACTCAGTAGTATTTTATAGAATAATTAAATGATTTGTTTCTTTAGATATTCATTAAATTTATCTTTAATATGTAAAAAAAAGAGTTCAAAACTTTATTTTATTTGGTTTTTTAGTTACCTATTTCAAATTGAAATTATTATTTTTTTTTAAAGTAAAATCCAATATGGTTATAATTTCTAAGTTCTAACTTCTTTTATAAGATAATAAGATTTCTATAAACATTTTATTTTTTATTTTTTATCTTTAAGAATTCAGCTTACCATCTTTCTATATAGTTTTTTTTTTTTTTTTAAATATGTTTTATATAATAAAGCTAAATTATAAATATTTAAAAAAAAAAGTTTACTAATTTCTTTTATTAAATTAAGAGTTTATTTTATTATTGGTTCCTAAAATTTCAAAAATGTTTATTAGGTCCATACAATTTTAATTAGTGTCTAATTGTAAAAGTTATTGGTAAAGTTCAAATTAAACCTTCATTAGGTGTAAATTTGGAGAAGTCCTAAAACGGTATTTTGGGAAAATGACTTTAAAATGATAAATTTGGGAATGTAACCCACATGAACTCCAATTTACAAGGATGACTTTCATTAATGTCAAAATTTGCAAAAAAAAAAATTAACCCTAAAAAGAGGTCATTTGCAAATATAGCCTTAAAGGCGTAAAATCTAAAAATAGCCTCACACGTCACTTATTACGTTGGGATGTTTTTCATGACATGCTCGGAGAAAAATAACTAAAGGAAGACTCTCGATCCCTTTATGGAAGTTTTGGTCTAAGTGCTTGAAGTCCTTTCTTGCAGGTGTTTAAGAAAGGATTGGTTGAGGTATGATAGGGAAGGAGTTGTGAGAGATGAAGGGAGTGATGAGATCACTTGTAACAACCCTAAATTTCTACTTACATAGACGGCTACCATTGTCCTAACCTAATCATTTAAGCTTCAACATAAAACATAAATTCATCTCTAAAATGTTCGAAACATTGTCATCGACTTACATGTTCGAAAACATCTTTAAAATGATACAACAAAATACTAAATGAAATAAATAAATGTTAAAATTAAAAACACTTCATTCAACCTAAGTCTAAGAAAATAACTACAACTACCCTATGTATGTGTCATAGTCTCGAATTACGATGTCGTTATCAGCCGTACAGGGGTGTCTTGTCTTTACCTGAAATAGAAGTAGCACGTGGCTAGAGTATATTAAGAAATATTTAGCAAGTGATCCCACTTTTTGGATTAGATGCAAGCAGAAACAATAGTCTATATTTTCTTAAGCGGATATTCTGTATGGGTTAATTGGATGTGTATTTACGGTTCTACACACGGTCCACACGTGTGAGTATGGACCCACAAGTCGATTCGCACACCTCCGAGCCCCTTTCATGGTCAGGTGAGCATTCTCTAGAGTTGCTGATGTTAGACACACATTAGGTATAGCAACCGTCGCAATATTATGATAAACATAATGATCGTTTTCTTGTCTCATAGTGTATGCGTCCGTACGTCCCAACATTTCCATTCACTATCGTATAAAACAACTCCTTTCCGTTATCCTTCACATCATATCATTATTATAACTTTTCATGCAAATTTCGGGGTTTTGCATCATGTCGTCACATTTTGTCGTATATCATTCATGTTATGCATCGTGTCATATCATGTCATATATATATATCATCGGCATATCATATAACATGTACTATATCGTCAAACGTGTTACACCATAACATTTATCATATTTGTTGACTTTTTTTGCCTTTAATATCAAATTAATTAATTTTAATTAATTAATTAATTAATTGATGTTTTTTATGATAACAAACCTCCCTTCAATTATTAACAATTATGAGTATTTTGTTCAGAGTGTAAGATTGAGAATAACGATTTCAACGTCTTTTTTGGTTCACTCAAATTAGAGCTAAAACGAAGAACTTTCAGTCAAAACAAGATACCCGACGTGATGATGTGGCAGCAAAATTGACATTATGGACCAATCGAATTCAAAATAAGATACCCGATATGATGATGTGGTGACAAAATTGACATCATGGATCAATCGAAAACACAACACACAGAACATAGAACACCATACACAACTTCTTTAAAAGCCTCCATTGTTGCTCTCTCCAAAGCTTCCAATTCTATTTGTGGTTTATCTTATTCTTGAAAGAGATGTCTATTGTATTGTGAGAAGGATTGAGTTTGCTCTTGCACTCGTAAAAGGAGCGGTGTAGCAGTTGGGCTCTGATCCGAGGAAAGAGTCAGAAAGTTTTATTCCCAAGAGGAGCTTGGGGAGTGGAGTAGGTCGAGTTTGACCGAACCACTATAAAACGGCTATAAGATTTCAGACAGTTATACCGGTTTGATCTTGAGCCATGGAAAGGATTGAGTTTGCTCTTGAACTCGTAAAAAGAGTGGTGTACCAGTTTGATCCTGAGTCATGGAAAGGATTGAGTTTGCTCTTGCACTTGTAAAAGGAGCAGTGTAGCGGTTGGGCTCTGATCCGAGGAAAGAGTCATAAAGTTTTATTCAAATTCACAAGAGGAGCTTGGGGAGTGGAGTAGGTCGAGTTTGACCGAACCACTATAAAACTACTGTGTTATATTTTCTAACCCTTTTCCTATTTAAATTCTAAATTATTGTTAAGTTTTATTGCATGGTATAAGTTTTATTGTTACTAGAAAAAACTTAATAATTATATTGTTGAAACCCTATTCACCACTCTAGGGTTGTCATATCGATCCAACAATATTATCAGTACATCACATCATAACAGGTGTCGTAACATTCTCATATCATCTCAGTCACATCGTATCACGGACGTATTGTGGACTTATCATTTCATAAACATATTATAGTCATATAGTTTCATATACATATCATAGTCATATTCTTTCATAAACATATTATAATCATATCGTTTCATAAACCTATCATAGTCATATCGTATCATAAACATATCCAAGTCATATCATTTCATAAACCTATCCTAATCATATCGTTTCATAAACATATCCTAGTCATATCATTCATAAACATATCATAGTCATATCATTTCATAAACATACCATAGTCATATCATTTCTTTAACATATCACACATATTAAGCATATAACACCTGCAGAACCACGAGGCACGTGTCAACATACAAACATCAACTTTTAACCAAACCAATAGTAAGACCACTTACTTTGTTCACCTTAGCCAGCATTCTCCCTAATTTCTAGTACATTTTAATTCCGTCCCTCGAAGTTGTCCTAAATATCGTCGATAGTGGTTTCCTATTAGAACGTCCATCTTGTTTCATTAATAACTCAAATTCTTTAGCTCAAATTAACTTAATGTAAGAAATTGGACCTTATACTGACCTTAATTGCTTTAAACAAGGTCAATTTCTACTTCAGAATGGTCCGAATGTGGAACTGGTGAAAAATATAATTTATCGAGCCAAGAAGCCAAAGTCTATGTCGTTGGAGCTACCAAAGTTGAGCCGAGCTGACTGAGCTGCGTGAGTCGAAGGAGTCGTTAGATGCAAGCGCGACACGAGGTAAATAGAGAAGGCGACGTGTGTGCATGTCACAATCAGGTCGAGGTGCGGGTCGTCAAATCTCTCTTTCGGGCGTGCCGATCGCATTTGTTGAGTGCAAGTTTGGTTGTGTACGCCATCAGGCCGCAAGTTGTACTGCTATTGGGCCTAACTACGGGCTGTTGTAGGTGGGCCAAGGATTGTGCCCCGTTTCTGCTGGACCAATTCCTCAACTTGGTTCCAAGCGATCTTCGACCACATTTTCTCTCTCCTTCCTAGTTTAAATTCTTTAGATTAGTATGACTATCTTTTTAAGTAGAAATTTTTGCAGTATGCATAATTAGACTTAGCTAGTTAAATTATTTTATGCAAAATTAGATTTAGTAGTTTAAATTATTAGGAGTAAGTAGTCTTATTATTGACTCGATCGAAAGACTTGCCTTATGTATGATAACATGTGCCTAGTGGCCCTTGCATGTGTTATTTACGTTTTATCTTATATGATGATGTGACTATATTATATGATAATAAGACTATATATATGATGATGTGACTACATTTATGATGATGTTATACAACGATGTTATAAGATGACGTTATATGATGATGATATGATGATGACATGATGATGATGATGTATGATAATATGATGACGTAAATTGTATGATGATGAGATGGTTTAATATGACGTTATTCCATATTAAGATGACGTGCATGTATTAAATGCTACGATGCATTATGATGTTGATTTTTTTTTCTAAGACACGACTCTAGTTGATGTTAATGATGATGAGTGTATGAATGTCAATACCTGCATGTGAACGGTGGATAGGGTTGTGTCACAAAGATGGATTAAAAAGGAGAACTACATGGACTTCATGCATTTGTATGTACATATACATCTGGATACTTCCTCATTTACGGTGATGAGTATGCACGCGTACATTATGATGATGATGATCATCATGCCTCGCATGACATTCAAAGGTCTGCTGTCCTCCAAGCTACAGACAGTTAGCTCGACTATGATGGATCTAGGGGGTGCAAACCTCCTGGAATCCACGCTCGTACGTGTGGGTCGTGTATAAGGAAGTACTACCTATCTAATTTTATATTAATTTTTCTTTTACCAAAAAAGACCAAAAAAAAAAGACTTTTTAACTTTAAAATTAGAAAGAAAAAAACCGTCGAAAATGGAGAGAATATATATTATATATAAATTTAAAGAAAAAAAAAAGGCCAACGGATAAATCCAATGGGCCCAATGTCTCTGAATTGGGCCCAATTCGTTTAATACCCAAAAAAGAAAAATAAAGAGAGTCGAAATTGGGGAAAGGATAAAAACGTAAATCGGAAGCCTTTCTCTTATATCAGATATCAGAGCCAGGTTTCGATCCTGGGACCTGTGGGTTATGGGCCCACCACGCTTCCGCTGCGCCACTCTGATTTGTTGAACATTGTATGATCAAATTCTATATAAATTAGGTTATTTTGAAATATATTATTTGGTTCTTCCGGCATGTGTGCTGATTCTCTTTATTTAGTCTTCATCATTCCTTAAAATTTATTCTTACGTAAATAATAATAATAATATAAATAAATAAAATATGAGTTCAATTAATATTCAGCTCCATATTACAATAATTAAATGATAATTCAATTTCATTTTTAAAAACTAAACTTTATTTTATTCATTATGTCTCACAAAATTTTTATTTCAGCCAAATTGTTTTTTTTTTAATTTAATTGTCATTAATTTATTGTACATCACTCCATTGATCCAGTGGATGACAAGTTGTAATCATAGATATAATCATTATAGGCAAGTTGACCATTCGAGTTGTTTGTAATTATAGCTACGTCAAAAGTTAGTTTTACCCATGTTATCTTTCATCTTAAACACCATTGATCTTCTAACGAATAATTACACATGAACGATTGTTCAACTCACATGTCTACACATGAACGATTTGGATCAAATCATTTGTAACAATTACAATGTGAGTTGTATCAATAATGTTACTAAGATAATGCACTCTGCGTTATCCATATACTATAGACCCTTTAGATTATTACATAAACATGATCATCTGTTCTGATACCAACTTTAATGACCTTAGATTTCAACTACCTAAAGTCGTTACTGTCATCTTAATCTAAGCTCATATGTGGAATATAACTCCTAAAAAATCATCGTTAAAATCATAAGTTCAAAATAAACATAACTTCGCCATTGAAAACAATGTCATGGTCTTACGTGTTCAAAACATAATTCAGAAATGAAATTAAAAACGACAATGAAATTAATTTAAAACATGAAATGCATAACAACCTATTTTATTCTATGTTTAGGAAATTAAATATGCTACTAGCCTATGCACGTGCCATGGTCTCTGATTTGCGATGTCGTCGTCAACCGTACAGGAGTGTCTTGCCTTTGCCTGAAAAATGATATAGCACACGGCCTAAGTATGTCAATTATAGGGGCCATGTAAAGATTCAAACACGTGCAATAATGCTCTAGGGACCTATCATTAAAACATCGTAGGGGTGGCCTCCAGTCCAGACTGAATTGGATGTGCAGTACTTCCCTACACACGACCCACACGTGCGAGCGTGAATCCCCAAGCGATTCGCACCCCCACTAGACCCATCATAGTCGAGCTAGCTGTCTGTAGCGACGTCCGGAGATCAGCAGACCCTTGAGTGTCATGCTCGGCATGATCACCATCATCATTGTAGTGTACATGTCCGTACTCATCATCATAAAAGGGGAAGTATTTGATGCTTATGTACATACAGAAATTGCATGAGGTCCCTATAGTTTCTCGTCTTTATGACACAACCCTAGCTCCATCCTTATATTACTATTAGTAATAAATGTGCATTAGCTTTCCTTCTTTAACATCATAAATAACATTTTGTAGGGGTGTGTCATTGGCCAAGTTATCGACATAATGCAATACGACATTCACAACATGCATCTCAACTTAATATGGAAAATACATCATATTACAGAAACAACACCATACATCATCATCATACATAGTCATCATGTTATCGAAATACGTCATAATTATCATAACGCATCATCATACAAATTTTGGAAGCAAATAACTTAGGACACAAAACACAAAAAGGTGAGACATCGATCCCTAGCTCTTCCTTGACATTCTATGTTCAAGTTACATGAAGGAATCGAATGGGAGAAATGTCCTAGAATCAACTAGAGAATGTCGTTTTCAGGTGGTGGCGAAGTTAGTACACATGTCTTCTTCCCTTGTGGGAGGAAAAAGACGATGACAAGGCTGGTTTAACTGAACTGGTCACGTTAGCCCAAAAGTTGATCTCTCTAGTTTTTTATCAAATTGAACCCCTTTAGACCGATTTTTCAATCGTTACATAACCTAGACTCCTCGAGAAAGTTGTCAAGAGAAATTTGGGCTAAATTGAGTAACGAAAGCTGAAGAAACAAGATCACTAACATCGGATAAGAGGTAGTAGCCATCTTTAACAAATAAGAAATGATGCGTATCAAAACCGTTGAAGTCTCAAATTATAAAATTAAAAAAAATAGTTAAAATAATAAAATAATAAATAAAAATTAAAAGAAGAAAAACATTTGGGAACGGATCCCTCCTCNCCGTAGATTGTCGAAGCCCAACGGATAAAATCCAATAGGCCCAACACCCTCTGAATCGGGCCCAGTCGTTTAAATGCGAAGCCCGACGAAATTGGGGAAAGGATACAAAAAAAAAAAAAAAAAAAAAAAANGCCAGGTTTCGATCCTGGGACCTGTGGGTTATGGGCCCACCACGCTTCCGCTGCGCCACTCTGATTAGTTGCTCTTTAAGTCGTATTTGGTAAGTTTTGTTTACAATATTAACTTTCCCTAAATATATTGTTTCATCTTTTGGATATTCCTTAAAATTTTTTAAAAAAAAATCCAATATGGTTATAATTTCTAAATTCTAACTTCTTTTATTATATAATAAGACTTCTATAATCGTTTTATTTTCTATTTTTTATTTTTAAAAATTAAGCTTACCATCTTTCTCTATTGTTTTTTTAAAATATAAAAATTATAAAAATAAAAAATAAAAAAAGTTTACAATTTTTTATTTATTAAATTTTACTTCGAATTCAACTGTATTTTCTAAGAAAGTAAAAAAGTTTCTTAACCCAAGTATGTATATATATATATATTTTAGGAAATGGATAGAGTTTTTTTTATTTTTTTCTTCTTTCGATTCTCAATTCTCCTCCACATGGCATAAGGTTAGAAGAGTTTATCAAAATTGAATGGGGTGCGCATTTCAAAGACAAAGGATTCGTATGTGAAAATAAATGGTGTTGGTCGATGAAAATAGTCTTTACTCTTAGAAGCGCTTCACTTAGTCATATTGTGGCTTCGGGACAAATTGTTAACTTGGTCATATTGTGGAAGATGCTTGGAAATGTTGAGGCTATGAAATACATAATTATATTTCAAATTTTCGTCTAAATTCTAGACATGGGGCAGTGACCTCCAAACTAACTATCCAAAATACACCATATATGTATGCACAATCATCACGTACACGTATCCAATTTAACCAAAAGAGCACCCTTGACTTTTCGCCTTAGTCCAATTCCTAAAACTAAATCTCAACATTAATGCTAAAGTCTTGAGATTGAATACTTCTCAGCCATAACCAATCCTGTAGTTATCTAAAAATAGGTATTCAACAAAGACTCAAAGCCATTTTGATAAGCTTTGTTGGTTTTGGACAATTTCAGACTAATAGATTTAAGCTTTTTATACGAGTATGAAAGTCAATCATACTTAAAGAGTCTTAGACTGCAAGTGGCGCAAAAATAGACAATTTGGTATACATGAAAGTGATGCACGTATAACAATATATATAAAAGTGATATGAAAGTGATAAAATTAGCATAGGTTTTGAAGCATTTTGTTTTCACTCTTTTTCTTCTCATAGGTTTCCAACTCTTTCATATATATATATATATAGATATTAGAGTATGTATGTATGGAGTGACGACCTTAGTCAGTTGAAGCTCAATGAATACAATCGACGAGATTGGCAGGTGGAGGAGGAAAACATTCATCAATGGTCTTGAAGTCTATAAACTGAACATATTATGTTTGCATTAACAGTACCATCAGGCAAATAAATAAACATAACATGACTACAAAAAAATCATTGTTCAAATTAGATCCACAAATGCCTTATAAAGAGAATATGTCGAACTAGATCTTAGAATATGCCACTTCTAATGATTCTTGTGTAAGATGTTATCATGGTACAAATCATGAGTTTTGGCAAAATATAATGCAGCCTCTCAAGACACCAATATTTCATAGCAATTTGCATAATATATGACCTTTACCTCTCTTTGCCTGATGCTGCCAATTCCATTGTGTCATGACGAGAACACATCACGATAAGATTACGGTAACATCAACCGAAGCGTGTGGGTATTGTAAACTAGGTAAAGACTCACATAAGACATACCTATCCAGCTGAATTCATCAACAAAAGCGAGACCTCTTGAATCATCCATGAAAGGGTTATTGATTCAAGTCAAAGCATATCCATGAACTTCATAAACCATCCACTTCAATTGATCACAAAGCACCTGCAATGCATAATAAACCATCCACAGGTCACTTGAATTGTTTATAATCCCATCTCTAAGCCTAGTATGTGTAATATTTTAAATGAAAAAAAGCTGAACTCGATCGTTGTAGTTGATCGGCCCCAGATAGTCCACATTGACCCTTGGAGTGTAGGAGCAACCCCCTCACTATAAATTCTTATCAGGCATTGTATGTGTGTGTGTGTATTTTGTATCTGAAAACTCTTCCACCCATTTTTTTTTATTATGGTATATATATTTTATTTGTCATTCTCATAATGCAAAGCTTATAGCATCCTTTGAATTTGAAATCCTACCTCATAGACTTCATTAATGGACATGCAGACATTCGTGAAGTCTGGATCATTGCCACTCAAGTCTGGATGGCACTCTTCCATGCAGGCCCTTTTAATCTGTTCTGAGCTTGCATCTCCAAGTTATGAACAATAGTAGAACCAGCTCATCTGACACATTATACAGCTTATCACAATTTGATTCAAAGAAACAAAACTACGCGATTTAAAATATAAGTAATAAAAACACAAGAACAAAATTTCAAAAAAAAAAAAAAAAAAAAAAAAAAA
>NC_036652.1:3057518-3133103 GCF_002806865.2 Cucurbita pepo subsp. pepo
AGTGACCTACCAGAACAAGGCCTGTGCAACGAACATCATGAGAACGCAACTGTTTCGCGTAACTTTTAGTTTAAACAATCTTTTAAGTATTTAATGTAGATTTAAATGTTTTTTAAAAAAAACTTTTAAATAGACCTTTTAATTAAACCGCCTGAGTTTCATCAAAGAAAAATTGCTTTCAATCAACTTTATTTTAGGCTAGTTAAAGGATTCTAGTTTTTCAGGTTTTTCTCAATTTGGTCAAAAATCTATTAATCTTCCCAATTCATTAAAAATTTTGATATATTTCGATGTTTGAAATCAAAAGGTATATGTTATCCATGATGCTTACAAAAGACTTTTTGAATTTACCATGAGGGGGTCATGATATAGAAAGTATAAGTACAAGATAATTTATACCAAGAAATGGCGTGGTAAACAACATTTTCGAACAGCCTAATGTAAGTTTGTGTTCTCCGTACATACTTTTGAAATTTTTTTTTTTTTTTTTTTTTAGATTCCAAAAGAAAGTCATAATAAGGTTTGTCCATAGTAGAGGTTTTGAAGGGGTGGTATGTTAAGCTCATGTCCCTCGATTCTTTAACCTGAGATGTCTTTTTGTCCAAAAATTACCAAGTATACGTACACTTCACAAATACATGGTTTTGAGATTCATTTTCTTTCCTACATAATGGGCACCAGTTTGGTAATAATACTATCATCATGGCTTTAGGCACAATTTCCCATAAGAAAAACCTCACTTTTTAGGGTGACATTGTCTTTGCTAGTAAGGGGTTTATTGCCTCTCCATATTCATTATCAAAGATTGTGTGGAGAAGACTCTGTCTAACAGGGAAGCCATTTCAATGAGTCTACTTCTTGAGACAATATAATTGACACAAGGTCAAAACTCAATTCGATCCATTTCGTAGCTTCATTATCCTTTAGGATCCTACCGAGCTTTAGATCCCATAGTTTATTTCATCTTTCCATGTTTTCTCCACAATGTAGGGACTTCGTGTTAATATCTCCATATTTATTTAGTAAGGAAAGCTCTATTCTTCTTAATTGAATACAAGTTGAGTCCTCCCTTTTCAACTGGGAGGTTTATGGTATTCCATCGTACAAGGTGCAGGCCATTTTTCTACCTATAGTTTCTGAATAATTTTTCTACTTCCGTAGCCACTTTCTTCTTAGGCATTTCAAATAGAGACATTAGTAAGTGGGAAAGTTAGATTGTGTGGCTTGTATTAAGTGAGCCTTCTACCTTTAGAAGTGTAACAAGATGACCATGGTGATATTCTTCCTATTTTTTCAATAATGGTCTTCAAAAAGGGGAAAGATTTGGGGTTCCCGTTTAAGGGCAATCCCATAGACATATTCGGCCATTCACCCATTTTACAACCACATTTATGCGAAGTCCTCAATATCCTCTGTGCTAACGTCAACCCATAATCTCTATTTTTCGAACGTTGATGTTTTGTCCCAAGAATCTTTTGAAGGTGTTCACCATCTCAAACATGTTTTTATGGAGGAAACATTTAACAAATTAGAGAAGAGGATCGTGTCACTCGCAAACTGAAGGGGGTTGATACGTAACCTTCATTACCCACCTAAGATTTCTTTATATGCCCTCTATTTTCAATCTTGGTGAGTAAATGACTAAGGCAATCAATTACCATTATGAAAAAAAAGGGATGGTGGATCCCCTTGTTGAAGACCTCGAGTAGCATAGATCTTCTCCATTGGTCTTCCCTTAATGATGACGGAGAAGTTTGTGGATGAGATGCCGCCTTTTATACACCCTCACCGTTTTGAGTCAAACCCTTTTGCTACAAGAATGTTTTCGAGGAGAGTCCAATCGACCTTGTCAACTGCTTTTTCTGGGTCAAGTTTGATGACAAAACCTTTTCTCTTTCTTCTTTTCCATCCGTTTATAAATTCATTTGCCATGAGGGATGCATCAAGGACCTGACGTCCCTCTACAAATGTTGTCTATTGCCAAGTGCTTGTGAAAGGGAGAACCTTTTTTTAGACATTATGATAGCACCCTTGCTATAATTTTGTATAGCCCGGTCGAAGGGGGTATGGGATGAAATTCAACAACAGTGCGGGTATCCATTTTCTTTGTGATCAAACAGATATATGTTTCATTGAAGCTTCTATTGACAACTCCAATCTAAAAAAAAATCTTGGAACACTATTGATATCGACTCTCATAATGTTTCAGCAATTTTTAAAGAATTCTAAGGTAAAACTGTCTGATCCAGAGCTCAAGAGCTTTATTGCCTTCCCAATTTCTTCTTCGATAAAAGCATCTCTTCGGTAAAAGCAACATCAAAGGAGGCTGGTTGTTGTTCAACAGATGGGCTCCAATCAAAGTCGTGGGGAAATGCGATAAGGGTATTGTCCAAGGACACAAATTTTGAAACAATTTCATCTTTATTGACTTAACTTCTACCTTGTGCCGATAGAATTTCTATGATGGTACTCTTTCTGTTTCTTTGAGGCCATGATGCGATGGAAAAATTTAGAGTTTATTTTGCCCTCCTTAAGCCATCGTTTTTTACATTTTTGACTATAAGATTGCTCTTCCTTTACTGCCAACTAGATAAAATCAGCTTTCATGATTCTTTTATGGGTATGTTGAACTAGTGTGATAGGGTCAGTTTCCTCCATTTGATTAAGAAGAGCAATTTATGTAAGGAAAAAAAAACCATCCAAAAACCTCCTTGTTCCATTTTTTTGACAATTTCTTTAAGCCTTCTGAGGTTGTTAATGAATCCATGTCCCGAACATCCACAAAGGGGCATGTTCTTCCACCAGTATTCTATCATAGGCAAAAATTCAGAGTCGTCCAATCACATATTCACAAAATGGAAGGGTTTGGGCCCTATTTAAAGTAGCCCATAAAAAGTAAAATGAGATAATGATCAAATGTATGTCTATTCAGTCTTCAAACACCGGCACTATTGAATGTCCTAGGAGACCATTAGTAGTCAAAAATCTATCAATGAGTTTCAAGGTGGGTGAGAATCTTTTGTTTGACCATGTGTAGAGTTACTGAGGGGAAGGTCAATGAGTTCAGCTTTTTCTTAGGAAGTTATTAAAATGTGGATGGGTGTTAAAGATGATTAAGTTATTAAATGTCAGTGAGGGTTAAAATGACAAAGAATTGTGAGGCACTTTCAGCATTTTAAATGGTAAAATAAACGTAATATCATGAACGATGGAAGAAAATCCAAACAAGCAGAGAAAAATGCTGACAAAATCCAGATCGGGTATTATGTTCCTATGTATAGTAATTAAACGTTCAGATTCCACTAATTAGTTTAAAATCTTCTCTACTTCAAACAACATGGCTAAAAGAAGAGAACCAGAACATAGAAGTTTTAACACTGCAACATCCTAAAAAGAATCTAGATCGAATTCGAAAGGCTTACCAGTCATAAAATAGCGTGATAATCATCAACGAGGGCCTCTGTTGAGGCTGAACTCTCTGAGCTACCCTCACATTGCCAATATTTCATCTTCCATGAGTAGCCAATCATTCAAAACAATTGGCTAGTTTTCATCCCATGGTTTTTTCGTCTAGATTTCTTCAGATGATGAGTGATGGCTTTCTCAAACATCCTGTCATCACATTAACCAGCGATAAAGTGTCAGCACATGCAAGCCAGGTCCAGGGAACAAGGAAAAGCAACAGTTTCGCATAGGGATGGATAGGGACACACACACACACACATAAATAGATAGATATAGATCTTGCGTTTTGTGTCTGAGTAAACCAGTAGAAGGGCGATTTAAGTCAAACAAATAATGTATATAACTGTATATTCATTTGAGAGAGGGGAAAAGAGGGATACCTTATGGTACTTGATGCTTGCGTTGCCCATGAACAAAATAAATTGATTTTCAAAGTTAAAGTAATTTCTGATCTAGTGCAACATTCAAACCCAGATGATCAATGAAAGAGTTGAGCCATTCGTAATTTTGATCTGACCTTCCTTGCTTCACTTGTAAACCCTGAAGAACGAAGACCATCAATAACTGTTCGTTGTGTGGACTTGAGAACCTTCATGCCACCTTTTATACATGAAATTAATAACTTTGACGCACAACGAAACCTCCTTGCCTTGCAAAGATTGTGCACCAAGGAGGTATAGGTAAACGAATCTCTTATTTCCATTGATTCAAACAATTTCATCGCATGGTCAATCTGTCCAGCCTTACCCAACCTGTCAATTAGACAATTTAAGGCTACCAAGTTTGAAGCAAAACCTGTTGTATACATGTAGTTCAAATGTCGCCAGGCCCCCTCAATATTACCATTCCAGCACAACCCATTAGTTATTATAGAATGTGTGTAGTCATCGTATTCTAGTCCCTGTGACTCTAGCTCATCCAACAACTTATATGCAGCCTCCAACTTACCTTCTTTACAGTACAAATTAATAAACGTGTTGTAGAAAACTAAATCAATTCCCAAACCATTTCTTATCATTTGTTCCATGCAAACATTTGCTTCTTCAAACCTACCTAACTTAAGAAAAGCACCAATAACTGTGCAGTAGGCAAATCCATCAAACGCATATCCTTTGTTTTTCATCTCAAAAAAAATCTCAAATCCATGTTTATATTGCCTACATCGAAAGCAGCTTTTCATCAATGTAGTGTATGTTACAGCATCAGGCTCAAGACCTGAATCCATGGCCTCATTGAGCATCCTCCTAGCAGCCTTCATCCTACCCACCTTGCAAAGACCATTAATAAGAATATTATATGTAACTAATTGAGGAACGAATCCGTGACGCTGTAAATTTCTGAATAACATAATGGCATTACTTGTATATCCATATTTACAAAGGCCGTTAATCATAGTATTAAATGTAACGGGCTGAGGAGAGAGGTCCTTAAGTATGATATCCTTGAAAACTCGATTGGCTTCATCTGGCTTTCCTAATCTGAATAAACAGTGCATCAAAGTGTTGTAACTCCATATATCAGGAGTGATACCTGATTGAAGCATTTCTTCGAACAAATCAAGGGACTGTTCTAATGAGCGATTCCTGGATGCACCAGCTATCAAAGAATTATAAGTAATGACATCTGGGCTTATACCAGCTTCCCTCATTCTATAAAGAACAGAATAAGCAGTATCCATGCCACTAAATCGACAATATCCATCAATCAACGTATTATAAGTCACTACATCCGGGAGAACTCCTAACCTTATGCCATCTATTATGACATCTTCAGCTTTCTGCATTTGCTGAGATTTACAAAATGAAGCGACACAAATATTCAAAAACTTCGTAGAATATTTGGAGACCATTCTTTTGAGATATATGATCAATTTAAGAGCCAAAACCTGCCAAAATCCATAAGTGAATGAGATAAGAAAACAGGTAAAAATATGAAAAAATTGGATAAAATGATTCAAGCAAAGAAAAAGCATTAACAACGAATAAACATCAAGAATTTATAATAATCATGATTTAAATTTTTGGAACTAGACCAATTCCATCAGCTCGAAAACGGATCTTCGCGTTCTCATAGAAAGAGATCAAACAAAACAATTAAATCCATCCAAATGAAAATCAAATCAAACCGGACGAGCACATCAGCAGAAGGATGAGGTGGAGGTAGGTGGAAAGTAATACCTTTGAAGCTCAGCTATTGAGATATCGAGGACAAGATGATTTCTAATCCGCAGCCTTCAGTGCACTAAACAGAAGCGAAGGCAAAGGATTATGGAGCACATGAAGAAATCACGACGACTGTACGAGTAACAATCTCGAGCAAGAAAAAAAAAAAAAAAAAAAAAAAAAAAAAAAAAAAAAAAAANACAAAAAGAAACACCATTGATTGGAATCTGGAGTATTCTGGCGGGCTCGTATGTTGCTGGTGCAGTTCAATCCAAGGGTAAGCCCGAATAAACCCTAAGATGGGTTCAACTTTGAGCTCTAGCAGCCGAATCGCCCAGAAAATGAGCTTCAGTTCCGGCCCTCTAAAATACTATGTGAAATTGTGACAAGAAAGTTAAAAAGAATTTACAGAAATGAAAATGGATTAAAAATTTACTCATGAATAAATTAATTAATTAATTAAATTTTTATTTTTATTTATATAATTATGTATATAATAATAAAAAATTTTATTTTTATTTTTATTTTTATGGATTTTTAACTATTTTAAAGGTAGGTTTTTAAATTGAATTTGTTTTAAAATAAATAAATAGATGTTTTATAAATTAATATTTTATTTTTATTAAAAATAAAAAATTTGAATATTATTTTTCTCATTTAGAGACCATCATTGGATAATCTTCTAGAAAGTTCTCCTACCATCTCTATTCAAATAACTGCCTAAAATTATGAATTTTTATATTTTAGCTTAATTTTTTAATAAAGAGATTTTCAAATTAATTTTTAAGAAAGGTTTTTCACAAACTAGCTCTAAAAGGAAATGATTTTTTTTTTTTTTAATATTCATAAAATGTAGCTCGCGTTGTAAATATTAATATATACAAAAATGAGATGTATAAAATTTGTCTTTATAGCGTGTATATAAAAAATTTACAATGGATGAAAGTCATTGTTGTCGTC
This sequence comes from Cucurbita pepo subsp. pepo, assembly GCF_002806865.2. Lineage (NCBI taxonomy): Eukaryota > Viridiplantae > Streptophyta > Magnoliopsida > Cucurbitales > Cucurbitaceae > Cucurbita > Cucurbita pepo. The sequence continues at coordinate 3,064,106 of NC_036652.1, forward strand.
GTTGATCTCTCTACTGCACGTGACATTTGTCTTGCATTGGAGACTATGTTCAGCCATCATTCGAAAGTGTTAAGGATGTTTAGTCATGAATTATAGTTTACCATATATATCATATTTGATCTTTTATCATAGGCAAATATCTAGATGTTTGTCTTCCATTACGACTTACTATAGGTATCATATTTTTTTCTTTTATTATAGGCAAATATCTTGTATCTATCGTTCTTTCTGTTTGTTGCTCTTTTTATATCCTTGTAATTTATTTGATTATCTAAATGATTATAAATAGAGAATTCTCACACCATTTAGGTGGATGGTGGGGTGGTTTTAGCAAATATTCTCAGAAAGCTTATGAATTGAGATTAAAGGATGACTTGCAGCTAATGAAACGTGGCACCAAACCTATTGCTGAGTATGCCCGTACCTTCAAAATAATTTGTGATCAACTTCATGTCATTGACAGACCCGTCGAGGACATTGATAAAGTGCACTGGTTCCTTCATGGACTCAACACTGATTTTTCAGATGGCTCTTACCACTCTCCCATGTTTTGTATATTTAGTATCTAAAGTTGAAAATTTTGAGTTGTTCCAGCAATCCCTTGAATTTTCTAACTCCGCTACCACGACATTTACATTCACTAATTGTGGTCGCGCCCATGAAAGTCACCTTGCTTCCTTTAGCAACCAGCAAGGTCGTTTTCATTTCTACATGAACAACTCTTCCACCCGAGGATGAACCCACTCGATTCAGGGTCGTTGACCACCTTGCTGCCAAATATGTTGCACAAAGGGTCATTATGTTGACCGCTACAACCTATGGTATGTTTGGATTGATTTTGCTCATGCTCACCTTACTAAAGCTTTCAACACGTCTTGTTTTATTGTTGGACCTGAAGCTGTTGATTGGTTTTTGGACCTCAATCTAAAAGTTACACGAGTAAGAACTCTGTGATCGTAGGAAACGGTGCATCCCTACCCATTATCCACATTGGTACTCTTTTTTCTGTTTCAAATATTCACTTATGAGATGTTTTGGTTGTCTCTCATTTCACGAAAAATCTTCTTTCAATGAGTAAATTAACATTTTCCTCTTTTTGTTACATTTACTAATAATCTTCTTACTGTCCAAAATCGTCAAAGGGATGGAGGACTATATGTGTTGTAGTGTTGCAACTCTGCTTTTATTTATGTTCTTAAAAATAAATATTTACGTGTTTCATATGATTTGTTTGATGCTCACGTGGGTCATGTGAATCATTTTGTTATTTCTTATTTAAATAAAAAAATGAATCTTTCTTTTGCATCCTTATTGCCTTCTCCATCACTGTTAGTACCCGTTAGCTTGCGAAAAGTCATCGATTGTCTTATTTCTGCAATGAAAACAGTTTGTCTCATGTGTTAGATCTTATTCATTGTGATCTTTGGGATCCTTCCCCCCATCAAATTCAATTCGGATTTTCTTTAATATGTTATTTTTATTGATGATTATTCTCGATTCACTCGACTTTACCCTTTAAAATTTAAATCTTATATCTTTGATACTTTTCTTTAATTTAAAAAGTTTAACCAATATTCTGCTCATATAAGGTTTTTCAAAGTGATGGGTGCCGAATTTACTAGCACTTGTTTCAAAGTTCACTTACATACTTCTGGCATCCATCAATAACTCTCCAGAAAGAAAACATCATCATGTTACTGAGATTGGTTTGACTCTTCTCTTCCACTTCCATCTTTCTCCTCATTTATGGGTTGATGCTTTCAACACGGCAGCTTATATCATCAACCGGTTCCCTACTCTACTTCTTGGAGGTAAGTCACCTGTTGAACTCCTCTACGACTACTCTCCACATTATAACAAATTTCATCTCTTTGGTTGTCGTTTTTATCCTTGCTTGCGTGATTATATGCTTAACAAACTTTCTCTCTGCAACATTCCTTGCATTTTCTTGAGTTATAGTCCCTCACATAAAGAGATTCGTTGTTTTGATCCTACCACCACTCCGCTATACACCACCCCCACGCTCAATTTGATGAAACTATATTTCCTATCCTTAGTTGTCAGACCCAACCTCTTCCTCTCTTCATATTTCAAATTTCTTGGAACCACATTTTTACCATATTGATTTATCCCCTACCACTTCTCCACCGCACATTCCTCGATCCAACTTCTCTCTTGTGATATTTGTTCTTGTAAGGATTCAGATTTTATTTTTTTAGATTTTATATTTGAGATTTTATTTTTTTAGATTTTATGATTGAGATTTTATTTTTGCTGTAAAAAATGAAAAGATATTATGTTATGCATTTATTCATGCTGGAAAAGGTGCGCGATTTCCGACCAGAAAGTTATTACCTTAATGGGAATGTTATGAGACCCTTTATATTCCTATGTTCAACCCTTCTCTTTCCTTAAAAAACGATTTTTGTCTCCAAACTCACCTTCTGTGTCTGAGTGTGTCTGAGAGAACGGGAACCGAGAGTGTTCGAAAGAAAATCGTGTGGGTTAGTTCGCTGGTTTTTCGGTGAGGTTGCTAATCCGGAGGGAGAATCGAGTGGAAGTAAGCATCGACATAGGGATCGCTGCGTCGAATAAGGCAAACCGTCGGAATCGAAGAAGAGGACACTATGTGACCGTCGTAGGAAACGGAGAAGAGTGTGTCGTCGGTGCATCTTTGATTAGGGTTTTCGAGGTTTTTTGGGTAAGGAAGACGAAGAAATTGGGTTGGGTTACTTTGGTCTCTAACCCAGCCCACAGACGAATGGGGACCGCACTCATTTTGGCCCAATACGAACCTAACAAACGCGTGCGTTCGGCTTCGCATGCGTACCCCGTGGCAGCTCATCTCGCACTGGTCAAGTGGCTCGGCTCGTCGGCGACGACTCGACGGCTTGGCTTAGCGACTCGGTACCCACAATATATTGATTTCTAGGTTTTCGGCCCTTCCGAAGCCGTTTCCGCCTTTATTTTTACAATCTGAGGTTAGTATGGTTCCTAACCGTCAAAGATAGATTGTGTTGGGAGGGTTTATTTTGATAAATAGGATGAGTTTTAGCTAGGGTATGTTATGAAAGGTAATTTTTATGTGGTTCTTATAAGACTTAGTATCGTTGGGAATTAGCTTGTTGTGAATAACTTCGGCCAAGGCCATCGAGGTAAGTGACCTTACTATTGGAGTTAGCTTATTACGTGTTGTATGATGGTGCGTGCCCTATGGCCCCTGCATGCACCATAATTTATGTGATATGACTATGTGACATATGAATTATGTTGACTGTTGTTTGGTTATGTTATGTGAAGTTATGAATGATATGTTAGTAATATATGTCATGAAAATGTTGATTGATGCCATGTATACATGTAGTATTATCGAGTCATGTCATGAAATGCTTATAGAACTGGGATGTATTTTCATGTTATGTAATATGTCATGTAATGTAGGTTATGTGATATGTCACGTAATGTAAGAAACATATATGTGATGTTAACAATGCTTATGTAATGTCATGTTAAGTATGTTAAGGGACCTCATGCATATATGTATGTCACTTGCATCGGGATACTTCCCCTTTATGTTATGAAAGAATGAAATACGATATTTATATTCGCCATATATCATGCGGGCCTTTTCTGTTTTGTGGTGTCCGGCAACGTGTAATACGTTGTGCCCAACCAAGCCAGGCCCAAGGAGTACGTATACGAGCCCGCCTGGTGGGTTCATGTGCGCATACATGGGTCATGTGTGAAGAAGTACCACACATCCAACCCTACCCAGAATAGAAAAGCACCCAAGACCATGTAAAGTTTACGAAAAGCTAGGTCCCACTCATAAGTTGCATGTGTTCGCATTTCTAACCCCAACAATGGGGTGACTTACTAATCTACTAAGTATTTCATAAAATACTCCAGCCATGTGCTACGTACATTTTTCAGGTAAATGTAAGACACCAATGTACGACTGACGGTGAACTTGAGGACACTATGGAAGTTGAAGAGGGGGCATTATTAGTAGTTTACGTTTTATTTGACTGTTTTTAAGTTAGAGCATTGAACATTGTTTTTATTTAGAGTTTTCTGAATTCAGTTACCGAATGTTTTATATTCGGAGATATGTTTGTTTGGATTTTTGAACCTTTATGAAAACTTTGTTGTGTTTTCCAAGGTTATTTATGATGAGCTTCCGCGTAATGAGTTATGTATGCATGAGTGACGTCACTTATTAGGTTTAGAAAATTAGGGGTGTTACAATTCTGATCTTGTGGATGAGTTTGTGCAGGTTCATACTTCCCTTGCAAGTTCCTCTTTGCCACCCTCGACTTCTAATCCACCATCTATTGAACTTGCTGTTGATTCCTCTTCTTCTTTAGGCTCTCATCCTATGATCACACGAGCCAAAGTTGGAATCTTCAAGACTCACCATCCAGCAAATCTTGGTGTTTTGGGCTCATATGAACTATTTTATCTTCTTGCATCCATTGAGCCAAGAGGATTCAAATCCGCCACTAAGAATCCTGCTTGGCTTGCTGCCATGGATGAGGAAATTCAAGTTTTACAACAAAATGACACTTGAATTCTGGTTCCTCGCCCTGCCAACACCAACATCATGGGCTCTAAATAGGAGTTTCACATTAAATATTTGTCTGATGGATCTGTCGAGCGTTTCAAGACTCGTCTTGTTGCCAAAGGTTATACTCAGATTCCTAGTCTCGACTTCACTAACACTTTCAGTCCAGTTGTCCAAGCTATTACTGTCCGTGTTGTGCTTTCTTTTGTTGTAAAAAAATAAAGACCTCTTCGGCAACTTACTTTCAAGAATGCTTTCCTCAATGTCACTCTTATTGAACATGTTCATATGAAATAACCTCCTGCAACCTCCTAGGTATATTGATCCTCGCGCCTAGTTTCAGTTCATTTCTTCTCACACTTGGTTTTTCTTGTAATGGCGCTGATTGTCTTTCATCAGCAATCTAACCTTACCTATCTGCTTCTTTATGTTGATGACATTATTGTTATTGACGACAACCCATCTTTTCTTGACAACTTTACTTGTAAGCTTTATTCTAAGTTTGCTACCAGGGATTTAAGCTCTCTTAGTTACTTTCTTAGTTTTGAAGTTTCATCCACTCTTGATGGTCTCTTTATTAGTCAGTTAAAATATGCTCGAGATATTGTAACGGTCTCTTTATTAGTCAGTTAAAATATGCTCGAGATATTGTAACGACCTAGGTCCACTGCTAGCAGATATTGTCTTTTAAAATGTGTCTGCTAGGGAGAGGTTTCCACACCCTTGTAAAGGATGTTTCGTTCTCCTTCCCAACTGATGTGGGATCTCACAATCCACCCCCCCCCACCCCCACCCTCAAGGCCCACTGTCCTCGCTGGCACTCGTTCCTTTCTTCAATTGATGTGGGAACCCCCACCAAATCCACCCCCATTCGGGGCCCAGCGTCTTTACTGGCACACTGCCTCGTGTTTACCCCCCTTTGGTGAATAGCCTCCTCGCTGGCACATCGCCCCGTGTCTGGCTCTATTACCATTTGTAACGCCCCAGGCCTACCGCTAGCAGATATTGTCCTTTTTGGGCTTTCCCTTTCGGGCTTCTCCTCAAGGTTTTTAAAATGTGGATGCTAGGGAGAGGTTTCCACACCCTTATAAAGGGTATTTCATTCTCCTCCCCAATAAATGTGAGATCTCACAATCCCCATTAATTACGCTCTGACCGCAAGGCAGTGGTTCATCCACCCGGCTTTGGTTCTTGACTTCTTAGAACTCAAGTAAGGATACATTTGTATTCGGGCGACTCCTTTCTTCTCCCAATTGTTCTCTCTCACTCTTTTTCTTTCTTTAGAAGTATGGTGCTAGGGTTTCAAGGACACCTATTATGGTTGGAGAGGCAAAATGACTCATTTGCCCCTCGATTGACTTTGATTGGATTTCCTTTTTTTTTTCTTTCCTTGGGGTGCTACAAATATTCTTGGTCGTGCACAATTGCTCGATAGCAAACCAATCCACACCTATGGTTGTTTCTCAACACGTGACTGTTAATGGTTATCCTTTCTCTGATCATACTCTCTATCAATCTTTTGTTGGCGCCCTTCCGTACTTGACCATTATGCACTCAAATATTGCCCATGTTGTCAATTATGTCAGTCAATTTTTGCATATCACTTTCTTGCTGTCAAACGTATTATTAGCTATGTTGAGGGAACACTCCACTTCGCCCTTACCTTTCGTCCATCCACTGTTCCTAATGCGCTAGTGGCTTATTCATATGTTGACTGGGCTAGCTGTCCCGATACTCGCTGTTCTACATCCAGCTATTCCATTTATCTTGGTAATAATCTCGTTTCTTGGAGTGCCAAGAAGCAACCTACTGTCTCATGCTCCAACTGTGAATTTGAGTATCGTGTTCTTGTCGTGACTGTTGCTAAACTTCTTTAGCTTATGCATCTTTTGCATGATCTCAAGATCCCTACTCTACATCAGCTTTTACTTTGTAACAACAAAACTGCTATTTTTTTTTAGCTATAATCCCATTTTTCACCAGCGGACCAAACATGTTGAATTAGATTATCATTTCATTCGGGAATATGTTGTCGCTGGCAAACTTCGCACACAATATCTACCTTCTCATCTTCAAATTGATGACATCTTCACAAAAAGTGTTTCTAGTCCTCTCTTTGAATTTTTCAGATCCAAGTTTCATGTTACCTTACTAGGTATGCATTCCTTTTATACCCGGGTTCTACAAAACCCCTGAAAGTGTATAGAAAATAAAAAAAAATAGTATATTTCACGATTATAATGATCAGTAATACATATCGAAACACATTAATTCTTAAACATGATGCAACAAAAAAAAAAAAAAAAAAAAAAAAAAAAAAAAAAAAAANCACGTGCTAGAAGCACAACATCAATCATATCATGGCTTATAATTTCATCAAAATACATAGCTTACATCAATCAATCATCCCGAAAAAAACATTTGAACAGTAAAATCGCTTTATGGTACTTGACCAAGCCAAACCCGCACTCATCATCTTTTCACCAAGTTCAAATCTCGAGCCATCATCCTTTCAAGGCCAACATTCTTCTCCCATTCGGGTTTAATTAATTCAAATCCCTTGATCAAAAGATTATATTTTCAAATCTCTATTCTCAAATATGGTCGTAACGATTCATGTACATAATTCAGAGTCTGGATCGACACTTGATCACATCAACATTCATCTACGACACGGTAACGTTACCTCCTCCTCACTTCATCCCATAAAAATTCATAGAAGGTCAACCAACATACTATTACACCAAGTAAAACACGTTTAACCATAAAGTTTCTATGAACGAGCCATCGAAAAGGCACGTACACCTTGTTGGTATAAATAATAACTTTCATTTTCTTTTTTAAATAATTATTTTTATATTTTTTAATTTAATTTATTAATATTAAAACGGATATTTTGTATTGAAGGCAAAAATGTTTAGGAGGGTAAGAAGGGTTTTGAAGGGTTTGGGCGCAATATCAATACCGATACCCAACTGTTTGAGTTCAAAGCTTTTACCTTAGCCGTTGTTCTCTGTTCCTCCGAGTTCATCTTCGTCTTTGAAGAAGTGATTGGAACAGGCAGAGAATAGTATTAGATTTAGAGTAGATGTGGTATCTCTGTGTGTTCTATCACAGGCTTTTGGATTACAGGAAGGCGGAGGTCGAATCTCTGGCCGAGTTGTTTGGTGAAAATGGCGACCACAAAGGGGGGAAGTTGGAATGGAAGCTTCCTCTTCACCATCACCCCGATTCTCCTTTCCATTTCGTCGACCTCTCTTCCGATGATATCGCACGGAGCATCGCCAATCGAAGTCAGTCATTTCGTTTCGTTTTCGTTTAAAGTTTTGTTCTTAGTTGATTCCTGTTTCTTTCTTTTGATTTCGTTTGGTTTGGTTTGGTTTTGTGTAGGTATACTAGTGAAGGGGATGTATGAACTCTGGGGCGTAGGAAGTGACTACGAGGAGCTACAGGAGTCTATTAGAAACTTTCCGGAAGAACGGAAGTCCCCATACTTACAACAGGGAAGCACCTTCAAGATTTCTGTAGAGAGCTTTGGGAAGGCTATCAGCTTCCAGGAACAAAATGAACGCATTCAGGGTCTAGCTTACATTCCTTTCAAGGTCTAGTTTTAGCCCTTTTTTTTTCCCTTTTCTCCTATTCTTTCTTTTTTTTAGTTAAATTCTGCTTTTTTGCTATTGAAATCCAATCGTTTTGATTATAATGGATACTAGATACTACATTGTTATAGTGTGGATTGCTTTCTTCAGTGGATGTAACCAAATTAATGTGGCAAGAAACTCTAGTTTGGGCAGATTAATATTGAGCTTGAAGAGTTGGGTTAAGTGTGATGAATCAGAGATAATAAGGCTAAAAGTTATGAACTATAGTGTTGAGGATTGTTGGGAGGGAGTCCCACATTGGCTAATTTAGGGAATGATCATGGGTTTATACGTAAGGAATACATCTCCATTGGAATGAGGCTTTTTGGGGAAGCCCAAAGCAAAAGCACGAGAGCTTATGCTCAAAGTGGACAATATCATACTATGTGGAGAGTCGTTATTCCTAACATATGATACTTCTAATTTTTTAGGCAGAGTGTTGATAGATGAAAGAATTGCAAAAGCAATTTGAGAAATGGAACTATTGACAAGACTTTAATACCAGGTCTAGAGTTTAAGCATAGGAGCCCTGAATTGCTCAATCTTATCATCTTTTAGTTTCTTCTTAAGAAGATTTTTCAAGAATGACTTAGGACTTGTTTGATAGGCAATCTAGACTCTATTTTATGTTTCAGATTCAGGGAGTTTATGGAATATAGATGTGTCCTTGAAATAGTTTTTTGATTCTGTGATACAAAGAATATAAATTATAAAAACAACATTTTTATGTTCTCATTGTATCCAGATTTTGAATTTGAAATTTAAAATGTAAATTTATTTTAAAAACGACAAAACTTCCATAAATATAGTATTTCATGTTATAAACTCAATTCATTTTTGTTAAATTAAAATGTGTAATATAATGTATTATAAATTATGATATTGTAAAATAATTAATATATAATTTTTTAACATAAACACATGTTCATAAATTAATTATTAATAGTTTATGTTCAACCTAATATTTATTGGATAACTACAACTAGTTTTATCATTTATAAAGATGTTATGATTTATAAAGATGTTATGTCAAACATATTTATTGGATAACTACAACTAGCATTTATAAAGATCCAATTTATGAATGTTCTTCCAAACACATATATTAAAACAGGAAATAACTCTGTTTTCATTGGATCCATTGTTTTCAGATTGCCTACCAAACAGCCCCTTAGATTCTGTGAATCAGCAATTGAGCTGCTCGGACTTTTAGCCAATATGAAACTAGAAAGGAATGTTGATGTAGTAGGATTAGAGGTAAATTGGGGTAAATTCATATTAAGCGTTGTTAAATCCTTGGTTAATCATTTTTAGTTTTCTTTTAATTCCCTTGTTGAATCCCACTCTTTATCCATTACTAGTCCTTCATTATAAAGTTTATGACTTGATTCTCGGAGAGAAGTTTCCCTTGTCCCTTAGGCTACACCAATTCGGTGTCAGCAATTGTCTAGTCCAACATTGGCTACTGTCAGTGGAAGACCAGGAAACTCCTGTCGGAGCCGTCACAAGAGGGAGATTTGTGAGTTGTGCTTGGTACTCAACAACACACAACGATTTACAATGGGGAATCATTTTGAGTATTTTTTCAAAGATTAGGGGAGAAAATTTTTAAGAATCTTCCAAGAATGGAGTACTTCGACACTAAAAGAACCAAATGAAGACCAATGGTAGCAGAATTTTTTTCAAGAACACCCCTAAATTTCTACGTCAACCTTGAAATGTTGGAGTAAATCAAGAAAGAGGTTGAAAGAATCAACGTCTTTAGGAGTATGTGTTGAATGTTTTGGAACGAATTTGGGTATTTGTGAAGAATTCCCCCAAAGCCAAGAGCTCTCGGAACATACAAGAAATTTTCAAGAAACCCAAAACAGAAAGGATGTGAAATTCATGTGTGAAGATAAAACAAACAAGCAATAAAAAAGTAAGGGAAGTTGAAGAGTGCTGCGGAACCCACACAAAGAAGAAGGGAAGTCGCTGGAAGTAGTACACGAATAGCTCGAAGAATTAGAAGATGAGAGGTTAGCATGCAAAACGTAAGGTGTAGAAAAAGTAGTGTACGAAGTGTAACATACAACAGTTGCAGGCCAAAGGTCATAGACCTGCATGAAGAAGAAGACGACATGGGCTATTTTATGACAAGGGTCACTTATCGTGAGTTGCAAGCTCTTGTGCTATTTTAGGGGGTCTTTGAGGAGGTAGGGACAACATAATTTTAAGAGAGATTAAGAGACATTGGATTGAGTTGTGGTCCTTTGTAAAGTTTCACCCCTCTCCTTGGGCCTCATTGTGTAAAGCTTCCTTTTTGTAATTACTAAAGGGCTCCATTTGCTTGATTAGAGTCCCTTTTCATATTAGGTTGGCCCTTTTTGTATTGCCTTGTAGTCTTTCATTTTTCTCCAAGAATTGTTGGTTTCTCATTAAAAAAGGTAACTTATGGCAACAATAATAAGCAGCAAGGTGCAGCTAAGGTTTGTGGTTGCACTTGCACTTGCCTATGGATAGGCGACACATGCATGGGGTTGTAGTCACTTCCCTTGGTCTTCCACACAAGATCATTGACAGTATGGGAAGGAAGTTTAGACGATGGTTCACAGCAACTAAAAGAGCAATAAAACAAGATGCCCCTGGAATTTCATCTCTAAACAGAAATGCTGGGTTGAACACTGTTACAAGCTTGTTCTGGGTGGGGAAAAGATTCCCTAGACCTTGTGTGGACCTTCCTTAAAATGAAAGAAAAAATCCCTTTGGAACAATGATCTTAAGGCTCTTCTTTGAGAGTTGTTAGAAAGAAAAAGTAGGTTTCTTTCAGCATATTTCGGTTGATAATTATATCTTTAGGGAAGGAGTGATTAATCTAACCTCTAAATAGAGTTCTCTTTGTTAACCTTTTTTCAAATTACGCTCTTTTAGATAGTGGTACAGATTGCTTTTATTTAAACTCCTAGGTGTTCTTAAGGATTTCTCCTCATCCCTTGTATATTTTCACATAAAAAGGAAAGGTGTTTCTTTTTCAGGAAAAAAAAAACCAAAACAAAAAGAAGGTATATAATTTAATTCATGAATGCAAGTTTTATTGAGAAAGTATTATCCATCTACCTAACTTTTTATTTGTTTCATGCATGCAAATTTGATTGAGTAAATTAATCAGTTTACTTAATTTTGTACATTTATTTTCGTCATGCTTCACATTCTAACCTGGGAATCTTACTCTTTTTGAAGAAACTCAGAGGCATGTTGATCAATTGTGGTAGTTATGCTACCTCATGCTTTATTTGTGTTACAATCGCTTCTGCTTTTACATTTACTTCTTAACTTAAGACATGGTCTCATGCAATTATCATGGCTTCCCATCATAAATGGTATCAATCAAATAGTAGAAGTCCTATCAATGCCATTTTCCTCTGTTAGCACTTCTAGGTTCTGCAGGTAAATACTTGAGTTTGACACTGTTTTTAATCATCCATTTGTCACTAAAGCTCTAGTGCATGTCAATGTCTTCATTTTTTAATAAATGAATGCGGATGGTATATTGCAGGGTCAAGTTAATTTAAGAAATCCAGATCATAAGTTCAGCCTTATGGAGGCGGCTGATTACGGACTGAATAATGGACTTCCACCAGTTGCTCAAAGGACGATTTTTTTTGGTCGGGAGGTTGGTGGTGCTGATAGGAAGCTTATACCAACATATCAGTTAAAAAGTCGCACTTATCTTGGGCCAACTGCCATGGATGCTGAAATGGCTTTCTTAATGGCCAACCAAGCATTAGCGACACCTGGGAAACTTGTCTATGATCCTTTCGTTGGCACTGGGAGCATTCTAGTTGGCGCAGCTCATTTTGGAGCAATGACAATGGTAATTACTTTTGCTTTGGATATTTATTTTTGATATTTGTGAGTGTTTGGGTCAAGGATATGTGCTACTTGATTAATCTCATAAGGAAATTGGTCAGTAGTTTTGAATCCATCCCTCTACAATGTGTACTTTTTTCACGTACATGAATGTCAATGGGGTAACTCACGGGGGGTTACTTTTTCTTTGTATTGGAAACTAGATTATGAGTTTTGGTTTTCAATTTAGTTTACATAAATTGCCTTTAGGGAACTTAATTTGAGGATGTATCCAGTTCCTATAGAATGCGAATCTGGGAGTGTGAGAGACCATTTAAATAAAAACTGACCAAAATGTCTCAGGGTGCAGATATTGACATTAGGGTGGTACGTGATGGTCGTGGCCCTGATTGTAATGTTTGGAGCAATTTCAAGCAGGTAATTGTGTTTTATAATAAAATTCTATGTTTAGAAACTTTTCTTCATAGCGACAGTCTTAGTTTAAACTGTAAACTGCAAGTAATGTACTATGTTAAATGTTTGAAACTTTATGCATGCATGAAGTGACAGTTAAAATACATGTGAAGGTGACAAACATGATAAAGAAAAAAACCGACTATACTCTTAGCAATTTGCTTGTGCAATTTTTTGAGATTCAACTGATTCTTATGATATAAGTTTTGATTTTTATGTTCCTATGCATGTAATTATGACTATTTAGATGTGGTTTACTGATTGCAGTATGGATTACCACCGCCAATTTCACTGTTAAGAGCAGACAATAATCTTCCTCCCTGGCGTCCAGGATTGAAGGAGGTACAGCAGAAATGTTTTGCACGTTTACTGCATATGTTCATTTTTCCTTGTGTTTCTGTCTGTTTTGAAGCTCCACAGCCATTATTATATCCTGATGCTTACTGATTTCTGTGGATATTCATAGCATAGCATCGACTTACAAATTTGCAATCATTTATGTAATAAAAGATATTTGGTAAAGCAGGATTAGAAGGGAATTTTGATCAAGTAATATGTGAATCATTACTCTTAGGTTCATTTCCTGTAAGTGACTGCTGGTACTCGATAGCTAACATATAACCAGGTAAAGAAAAAAAGTGGTATGGTGGACTCACAATGACCACTTTATAGTTACTCTTTGCATAACATAATACCACATCAGTTTTCTCCCCGGATCAATGGGCTTGATAAAAATTTCTTCTCAAGAAGCTAGATGGGATTCTGTGTAACTTTTTTTAGAAGAAATAAACCCTCCTCCAAGGAATTTGTCCGCTACGACTCCCCTTCCTCTCCTTCATGAGAATGTATTAGAAGGTAAAGATATTTTTTCCTCCTTTCTAAAGGTTTGTGGTATTGAAGTTTATGAAATTAAATCATAGACTTTCAGAAGTTCAAGATGGGCTCCTAACAATTTCATCCTGTCTTCGTAGCTGAACATTTGATTTTGGGTTCTTTGGTCTCATGGAAGCTTGCTTTTTCCATGCCTGGTGCTGGCTGTTTCCTTCTTTGTTGCTGTTCCTGCCCTTTTTCAGTATTTGATAGGTTTCTCTTAGTCTGCTTATTTTCCGTTTGATTGCTTTTATTTTGGTCCTTTTGCAAATCCGTTCACCTTCATTTGCTCTCTTTGAACTTTTTGAGGTTGTTTTAGAGTTCCAATTGGTTAGTCTTGTGGCTGTTGTTTCTCTCGGTTCCTTTGCTGTCGAAAAAGATTAGCTCTCCTCATGTTATTTGCACAATTTTCGAGCCTTTCTTCTTGAAAGGTCTGTGGTTGCGCTTAAGTTTTCTGGAATTTAACAAACTGTTTGCTGTAAAGGTCGCAAATATCCATGCATCATTTTTCAGCAGGCTCTGCCTGAAATTTCTTTTTTGGCCGAGTTTCAGTCGGCTGTGTTTTTTCGAGCCTTGTTTTAGGTTGCTGCAGTCGCTTTTGGAGTGCTTTGTGGAGCCTCCCTTCTTCGCTTCAGCCTTGATTGCATGCTTAAAAAGTTTATTTATCTTTTTGGTTCAAAGAAAGCAAGGTTATTGGATAAATCCATTATGCTTCCATAGTAGACCGTTTTAAGTACTTGTTGATGTGATGCTTATTCTAAGTTATAACATTATATTGGCTGTCCTGAGTCTTTATTAAATCTGAGGCTTGGTTATTCAGCTACTGATATTTTGTAGTGCTGATTCTGATGCACTTTCATAACTTGTTTCTCTACCCAGATATTCGACGCCATCATTTGTGACCCTCCTTACGGAGTACGTGCCGGGGGGCGTAAATCCGGTGGTCGGAAATTGTTGAAAGGAACTGTTGCGCCTTACACCGTTCCAGACGACAAGAGAACCGACCACATACCATCAACAGCTGCTTACAGCCTTGTTGAGTGTGTGCACGATTTACTCAACCTTGCAGCCAAGATGCTTGTGATGGGTGGCAGGCTTGTATTCTTCTACCCTGTGTTGAGGGAAGAAGATTGTGTGTTTAACCAATTCCCAGAGCATCCATGTTTCACATTAATCAGTTCGTCCGAGCAGATATTGAGCTCTCGATACAGCCGGGTGCTGCTAACAATGGTCAAACATAGCTCGTACACCGAAGAAATGGCAGAGGCAGCAAAGTTAAAACATGAAGAATTCAGGGAGAACCATTTGAAGTGGTTAGAAGATGGTAATCTCCATTCTGCAGTTTTCAGCCCCACCATTGATCCCCAGCTTGCGGTTGCTGGCAATTGCAATGCTACCAAAGATCCAAAGCCGAAATACAGAGGGAAGTATGTATAAATGGAGGTTTTAGTTTAATTGCCATGGATTTTGGTTTGCTGGATGCAGGTTTCTTTTGGTAGTAGGAGTAGAAGAAAGGACCTATAATTAGAGCTTTTGGAGAAAATTCTCCCATGTTTGTTCCAAGTTTTTGTTTCTCTTTGAATCTTTTGAGTTCACGTCATGGGATTTAAATTATATTTTCATTTGCTTTTTTTAAGTAGTTGATGAACTCACTAATCATGCTTCATTTGTCTTAAGCATGTCCAAATTCAAACATTGTGATTTAAAAGATGACCCTCATTTCATGATATCATTCTAACGGATTTCATTAGCCATTATAGCTCATTCAAACAAGTCTATTGAGACAAACCATGTGTCGATTATATCATTGGGGCATTCGAATATCCATTCATTCGGGTTCTATTGAGTCATGAGCCCATGTCCATACTAAGTCATTTACAGATATTTGTACCAGATAACGTGTATATACCAATTTTTGCCACATAGGCAGGAGCACAATGTCGGAACACTATCGTTCGATATTATTCTCGAAAAACTCATCTCAAAGCAAGTCGCTAGAGTCACTTGTCTCAACGCTCGTCCACATTGTTAGTCTAATTTACCCAAAGCAAGTCGTCTATGCTATGAGGGATGAGTAATTGTAAATTAAGTTGGAGAAATTGGAAATTACCCAAGGAAATAAGCACAATGAGGGAGCCTCATTCTTAGAATTCAAATGGTAAGAACTGAGGCATTTTTGGAGAAAAATTTATTCATAAAATGTGTTAAGGAAGAACTTTTTAAACCTAATAATACTAATCGACAAGGATTAGAAACTACTGCACTTTGTTGTATTGGGAATCTGTTAGGATTTGTATTTATTAGAGTCTAGACAATTTATTCTTAAAATATTTAGATACTTTTATTTTTAAAATACTTAAATCATTTTCGTAAAATTTGTAGGCAACATGCTCATACAATTATTAAGTTTAACCTCATTGAGCTATAATTATTGAGTTTAACTCTATTGGGCGAGTGATGATATTTTAATAGTCTGGAGGAATTGTAACTTTCATTTACAAGGTTACGGCTCTAAAACCTAAGTTTATTATCAATCATGACATATTAAAGCAGCAAGTTTAAGTAAATAAACAGTCATGCACGTGTTTTCATTCACAATTCATGCAATAAAGAGAAATAAGAATGAAAATATCCAAATTTTTATGTGCTCGTGTTTTCGTGTAGAAGTTAATAAAACTGTAGAAAATTGTGCTAATATTGTGCCCACAATGATACCAGAACGTAGAATCAACAACAACTAAAAAGATAAAAAATTGCGTATATAATTGTGACGATAATGTAAACACAATCAACTATTTTTTTTATTAAGGATGAAGAATGATTCCCACAATGATTTGGAAGAAACTATAGACCGAAGAAGTCGATAAAAGGTGGCTCATGGTCCTCAAATGATCTATCTTGATTATGATTTTATGAAGACCAAGTTGCTAAACCTCTCTATTACTTTTCTCAACCCTTAGATCTAACGACCACTTTGATTAGCTACCATATTGAATCCAATAACCATAATAATAAACAACTTTAATGAAAACAATATAGGTAAAAGAGTCCACACATAATTTTGATTTTGACACAAAACATAGGTCGAATTATCGAAGTTGTAAACTAGGCAAAGACTAATGTGTTTAGTTATTTGGCCCCAAAGAGTGCCTAAAACAGAGTGAACAGATGTTGAATTCGATTCAGGGCGATTAGAGTAGGATGCGAAGTACAATTTGATTGCAATTGTTTGATCCCTTTCATGCTCAAAAGGGCAAGGCAACATGTCATGCCAAATATGTCTAATGAACAATATGCTTAGAGTACTCTATTTTATTACAACACTAGGCTATGTAGTCGTCATTAATGAACAATATGCTTAAAGTTTGCGACTTATTTGATCTCTATTGGTAATTATTTGAGACAATTACATGGAAGATCTTATTTGCTCCATTTACCATTTTCTTCGATAAAGAGCCTTTTGTAATATTAGATGATCGAACTTGTTACCTTACTTGTTATACAATGTAAAGATAGATATGGTATATGGTAAATGGCAGATATGGTTTATGGTAAATGACATATGAAGTAAATGGTAAAACTATATGGTAGATAATTATGTTTAGTAGATGATTATATCTGTATCATATACTTTCTGCACTATTATATCCGATTCTTCAGGTTCATTTATTTGTTTATAATTTAATAATAAATTAAGTCTCAAATAACTAAAAATGATAGAATCTTATGGTTTAAGTCTCAAAATTAGTATTTAAGAGAACTACTTAGGATCAAATCATAAACTAAGTCTCCTCTAAATTAATGAGAAGGTATGGTCATATTACCCAAGTTTCAAAATTAGCATTTAGGAAAACAACGTAGAACGCATCCTTTCTCCGATTTGCTTAAACCCTCGAACCGGTAAGCTTAGTAAACTAACTATAGAATCATCTTAGAACACGCCCTCACAAACAAAATTCATACATTAGTTGTAATCTTGAAGGGATACATTGAATAGCATTATAAAGTTAAAGTAATAAATAAATGAGAAAATATTATTACAAAAGTACGAGACTTTAGGACACAAATCTCAACACTCATACCAAAACCAAATACCATCAAAATTTATAGCTCATCGCACGGATTAACATCGACAAAAACTTTAAAAAATCATCATCAATTATATAAAGCAATAAACAACAACCTCAATCACAAATCAAGATAATAGAAAACCTACAAGCTAAAACTTGTAATAACCACACTCCTCATAAGCACAAAATAAAATGGATCAATCAAATCACTCATAAACAATGAAACAAGAGAATGGAGGACGAAATAGCTACAAAAGCCTCACAAGGTAATCAATCTCATACTAATTTAAGAATTAATATCAATAATAAACCCAAAAAACACACACAAAATCTTGGTTCAAGAGTTCTTTGTGTCTGTGCATTCATGGCTCACCACATAGTTCATTAATGTCTTCAAAAGAAGAACGTATATCAAAAGATCTCTATCTTGGATGAACTATTTTTCTTTCCATCCTTTCCCACCAGTCAAAGAACAAAGATTTGTAAGAAGAAAGTGGTGAAGAAGCCATCTTTTTACCACTTTTGACTGCGCATGAACTATAGTTTTACAGGAATTCTAAAGCCAACATTTGGCCAGTAAAAATTACTTTTACGAATAGCTCGCTCTTTCCTGAAAACATCGTTCTAATAACTTGTGTACGAGGACAGCAGACTACAACAATCGAGTTCGTAACACATCTAGGGTGTTAGGTTATGGAGCCTTTTGGTATCATCTTTTACTGTACATACCTGAAGTCATTAATATAAACCTCTAGCTAATATTCTTCCTTGAATTTTCTCACTCCTGTGTTTTGTGTTCATCTAGATCGGGTGTGTGCATTGTTGTGCGATCCTAACATAGGGATCTTCGGAAATCCAATGAGGATTAAGCTCTTTTTTATTTTTTGTTTCTTTTTTTCTGATAAATAAGAGTACGAGTCTAGAAACGAACCTGGGGTGAATTGCAATTCTTGTCCCTCCTACCACAGAGTGAAAGGAATCTATCATAGTGCAACAGCAAGGGGCATTTATCACTCAAAACTGAACCTTCATAGGCTTCTTTCAGAAGTACTGTACTCCTTGCACCTTTATTAGTGATGTAGAAGATTCCTTGATGCTTTAACAAGCACAGCAATAGTTTTGATGGAAGAAGAAACTCCCTATGAAATGCATCCAATTGTGTTGATCTCATCCTTTTTTCCATTGTCAAGCTTAGAAACTCGTGAAGAACAGCAACGACTCTCTTTCTTGCCTTCGGATCAGCTGCGTCAAATCTCCTCGCGTTCAAGTATGGAGAAGGAAAATCCATTTTCTGCCACCTTTCAAGATGTTCAAGGTAACTCATGTTTGGCCTAAAGCCTGGAGGAAAACACATCTTGAATGCAAATGGACCAGAAAAGTTGCCATCCTTCGATATTCGAACTCTTTTTCGATTCTCACAAGAAGACACATCTCTGGCTCTACCGAAACCTTCCTCCCGAGCACTGATTGCAAGCGAAGAATCCCAATTCTCCAAATGTAGGTGGGCTTTCCCATCAACTTCCTTCACTGAAAAGAATTCAGGGTACTCAGGAATCAATGAAGTTTTGAAGTCACAAGGCAAACCCAATTCAGACGCGATGAACTCTATATTTTCGAGCGGTACTCGACAGTCAACCGACAGCATCAACAGCTTCCTCAAATTCTTAACTACAATTGGTTCCATTGCACTCTTAACCTTATGTTCTTCACTAGCAATCTTTTCAGCTTTATTGGTGAGCCTAACATAGGGCCTTCTACAGCTTCCAGAATCAACATAAAAAATCGAAGAGTACTTCTCAATAACAGCCATGAAATTCCATTTTTGGACAAATCCCACTTCTTTCTCCAAGTCCCTCAAGAATATAAACTTGTGCTTTTGAGATTGGATAATGTTTATAAGCTTCAGTATAAGGGACGGCTTTTTCTGCAACTCCATAACTTTGTCAAGTTCATCAACTCTATAATATATTTTCCTCTTCGGTCTCATTCCACCGCTAGATTTGTGCCTCAACAAGACCCAAAGAAAACCTGACTCCTTATGATTAAAAACATGTATTCCACGATTTAGGCGTAGAAACATAGTTTTTCCATTCATTTTAAACCCTAAACTCTGTTAGAACATTTATCAAACAGTTCGTGGGCAACATCGAAAAATCCCCTCATCGAACCATCCTACATCCGATTATCAGATTTCGGAATCAACAATGTTTTCTTGCAAATATTTTTCTGAAACATGGCGAAATGAAAGCTTTGAAAACGCTAAATTAAGGACTCGGACCTATAAACAACCAAAATCCAGAAGAAAAATGTTGAAAAGCTTTACGTTTACAATACTCTGAAAATGCTTCGAAAGTTGCAGAGCATCATCGCAATCTAGAGTGGGAGGAACGAAGACAGGAAGAATCATGCACCGACGAAGGTAAAGAAGCAGAGATTCAGCAATGAAAACAAGTAGATAGTACAGGAGATTCACCTCGCGAAGATGAATAAGCCGCCGGCGTTTTTAGTTTCGATTTCTATCGAAAATATTTTGAAGAATTCTTAGTCTGAAGATGTCATCTGTGCTAGAAATCAGCCGAGGGGATCCAAAATGTTTATGGTGTTTACAAAATTTGAACCACTTTAAATAATTTTTGTGAAATGCCACAAATTACACCTACAAAAATCTAAAATATCTCACATGAATACTCTACCTATGGGTGTACATTCAACCACGGTCCGACCGTCCGAACCAACTCAACTCGAACTATAGGGTTGGGTTGGGTTAGGTTAACATTTCGAGTAGAGTTGGGTTCATTTTTCTTAACCTTGATTTGGTTTCGAGTTAATGGGCAAAACCAACTCCAGCCAAATAAAAATATATAAATAAGTATCTTTCAATTAAAATATATTTATATATTTTTTATTTTTGTTATATATATATATATATATATTTAAAACATATTTTAAATTATAATGTATTTATTTATTATCTATTTGTTGCAACGTTATTATATCACACGTATATATATTTATATTTTTCTAAAAGTTTAGGATTCTGTTCCCGATTTGATTCCATTGGACGGTACCAACGAAATCGAGTGCGAACTCCCATTTCGTTTTTTATTGAATTAACCGATCAACTTGCTTTTCATCAAACATTTATTTTGGATTTCAATAATTTTCGAAAAAAAAAAATTCAATTAAAAAAAAATATTTTTTTTTGGTTATATACAGTACCTTTGAATTAATTATTTTTATTTTATTGTTTATTTAATTTGTTGATATATTTTTGTATTTTTGTTACTCTAACTGATTCTCAAGAAATGTTTGTATTTTGTTGTCATTAATAATCTTTTTTAAAATAATTACATAATTGGGGAAAAGTGGGAGTTATTTTCAAAAATTCCAAAATTCAATCTCAAATTGTGTGATNTATATTTTATCTGAATAATTATAAATTGTGATAAATAAAACTTAAAAAAAAAAAAAAATTGACAACACAACCCGAACCCAACAATAGAGGGTTGGGTTGGGTTGGGTTGTGAAAAGTTTCGGGTTGAGTTGGGTTACCAATCCAACCAACCCGAACTTTTGGGTTGGGTCAAAAAAAACCCCCAACCCAGACCATGTACACCCCTAACTCTACCCTAGTCAGTATTTAAGAATCCGCTCATGAAATTCTAATAAATTTGAAAGAAAATTCACGAACAAGTAAATAAATATTTTTTTTCGATTCATTCTCAAGTTGAATACTTCATTCAAGAATTGTTGCATGATAAATTAGATCTAGCTCGGTTATTGATCTATCATTTCTTGAAATTTCTCTGATTCAAAATCGTGGTGTAATATGCATCTCTTCCTATTCCTGTATGGAATAGATGAAATAAACATATAAATAGATTTTGTGTGAAGCTCATAATGCATTTATTTGTGTCAATGGTTCATTCGTAACCGCTCAAGATATCAACTTACACCATTTTGTGAAAATGGTTGATAAAACATAACAAATAGCTAACAACAGGTTTCTCTCGGAATGAGCTATTGAACTCTAGTTTGAATGGATTTGAAAACATGTCTCTAGTATGATTAATAGCATGTTATATAAAACATATTATCTAAGTGAACCCGTCATGTCTCTTAGTGAACCCGTCATGAGCGGTAGGGGTCCTCAGTAGTACCTTGACGGTTGACAAATTGAGATCATGTCTCGAGAGTCTAGTGTTGGGATTTATTTTTTATTATTTTATTTACAATTTAACATTATCGAAAATCTAAGGTTATTAATGTAATTTTGAACAGTACGTGGTTGACATACTCTTATCATGTTCACGTAATAACCTAAAGGGTCTATAGTAGATGGATACAGTTGGGTGTCTTATCTAGGTCTGTCATGACCTGATTTTCGAGGTTTTGAAACTCGGACCGTGACTAAAAAGACGAAAGCGAAAACAATTAAAAAGAAATTAAAAGAGACGTAGAATAAAAGATGAAAATTCAATAAAATTAATACACAAGAAGAGAAAAGTTTAATTTCAAATACTACGAAGGAGTTACAAATATAAAAAGAAATTCGAAAGACTCCAAAATGACTGTAAATGGACTGACGCTTCGAAACGACCCTTTTGTGACCGCACAGCTTTCGAACGCTCCTCCACCTCGACCGACAACCAACAAACACCTGAAAGAGATAGGAAAACAAGGATGAGTATAAAAATTATACAAAGTAAGTCACCTACTTGTAGACTCTCATCACATTCTAGACTTAACAGATTCCCACGGGCTTCTCATTGGCTCTAGGAAGTTTGGTTCTGGTCTTATCCCCTTGGGGCTATTATGGTTCTCCGTCCTTTCATTTAAACCCTAAGAGTTCCTTATGTCGAGTTGTGAATGACTGGTGACCTAGGGGAGCTTCCTCAAGCTTGACTTATGAGACTACTTGGTATCTTACCCAAGGGTGAACGGCAACCACCTAGGTCCATAATAGTCTCCCTCATCGGGAAGGACCTACCCCTCCCTTATCCCATTCAGCTAAATGGTATGTACGACGTGGACTCACATTTTCCATGTGAAACGATTAAGAGTAGTGGATTCTGATCAGGAACCCCCTGGTCCCCCACAAAGTTATGACACCGTTCACACACTTACAGCTTAAAGAAACTCCTAAGGTGGTTCGTACGCCGTGGTGGTCTGTTAAATTTCTAAGGGAAAGGTTAGGTTACATAAATATGCAAAGTAAACCTACAAGATATGACCATTAATTTCATTATTTTATTATTACTCTCTAACTCTATCTTATTGAATTTTTAAAGAATTATCGTGATTTCTAATTTTTTTAAATAATTGTTTTTTGTTTTGAATTGAATTATTATTTTTATACTTGTTTTCATATCGATCGAACAACATGAATCTTCACATGTCACGCCATGTATATTGTGTTAGTATGTTCACTTTATATCTATGAAATATTGATAAGTCATGTACGTTAATCATGAAAGATATGTCCAATATATGTATGCATGTCTCATAAGAACGCTATGTCATAAAAAAAATAGAGGTATAACTTGTATCATAAGTATCTGTCATGATTTGAAATTATGGACTTCATGTCACGTGCATCGAAATACTTTCTTGTTAATGATTAATATGGACACGTACATTACGATATTATGCACACCATAATATTATGCGGGCTCCTTTCCTTCTATGGTATCGACAATGTGAGTGTGCACTAGGTCGAAGGCAGGCCTAAGGGGTACGTATACGAGTCCACCTAGTGGGCTGTGTGTTGGAAAGTACTACACATCTAACTTTACCTTAACGGAAAAATAGAATTGAAGATCATGATGTTTTTATGAAATGATAGGTCCCAACATGATTGCATGTGATTGTATTTGTCTAACCTAACGGTGTGGCTACATATGAAATATTTCCTTAAATACTCAAGCCACATGCTATTCTTTTTCAGGTAAATGTAAGACACCTTTATACACACACGAATGACTTTGTTGGAAAGATCTCCCCCAACATAACTGTTCTTCGGTGGCATTAAAAAATAAAAATAAAACGAGGTCGCTAGAAAAAGGGCGCAAGAATTCCGACGACTCGCCAGGATTCTTGCACTCTCACCCTACACGTTTCCCCCCGACGTCAATAATACGCCAACGACCTTTAGCTGTACCTCACAAAACTCACTTGCAAAGAGCAATATCATGATACAGAGGGGAAACGAGGGAGAAGAAGAAAAGACTATTGAGTTAACTCACGATGTCAAAAACCACCCCGTTGAGACTCATGGCGCTGTAAGTGTAGATAACGTCATGGAAGAGAGGCCTAACAAGCCAAAAAAAACACCACGATGCACATGGATGATTATTATTGAAGGATGTCGTAGCTTTACCGACCAATAGGTTAAACTAATGGCTAGTGGCAACTTTTTTATTTTTTTTTTATTTCTTACTATTTTACAAATTATTATTATAATTCTCATAATATCTATAATTAATAATTTAATTTGATAATTTTATTAGAATTATTTATTTAAAAAGGATTATTAAGACATTATTTATCATATATTTATTAATAAATAAAAATAAAAATAAAAGTATAATTTATTCATATGGATATTTTAAAGCTATTTTAAACAAAATCCAAAAACTCTTAATGGTCGAATATATGATGAAATTAATACTACAAAATTTCCCGTTTTAACCCTCTTAGTTAGGCTGAGTAGCTGTAAGCGCAAAGGGGTATTACGGTCATTTACATGACTCGAGATTTTCTCTTTCTCCACCTACGCCCTTAGCAGAGCTGCAGAATAAATATTTCCACTCAGTACTGTTAACTATAAACCAATTTTGCTCTGCAGCTGACGAATTCCTTCTCCCATGGCGGCCATTTCAATGGACTCCGCGTCGGCCATCTCTCTGAGACCTACTTCTTCCGAATTCTCCTTCAAAATCCTGAGTTACTCCAAATCTTCATCCCTATCATTTTCTTCCTTTACGAAATCCCAAGGCTACAATCACGAGATCAGGAAAGCGTCTCTCTCTATCAAAAGCATCGCTGGAACGAGTTCTGGTCCCTCGTTTTCTAGAAAGAATTCTACTACTTCAAAGATTATATCCGGGTGTGCACGCATTGTTCTTTTTAAATTTTTGCCGTATGTTTTCTTTTCGTAGTTTCGTATAGCCAATCTAGTCGTTGTTCTCTTTTAGCTTAGAGGTTAGGTTTCTTGTGGAAGTTTGAAGGACGTTTTCACCGGTTAGCATGGAGAAGATTTCAGGAATTGGAACCGGTCGTGATTAGGTGGAAATATGCTTTTGTATGATCGTTTCATGCTAAAAGGATCACGCTCGAGAAGATTGGTATTTTGAGACAAGAAGTAAAATTGTGCTTTCAGATTATCTGCTAGTGTTTAGAATAATGGGAAGAATATTTCTGCTTAAGAACTCCGTGATGGATGCATGGATCATTAAAGAAAATGATGAGCTACTGATTGATTGATTGATTGATTGATTTGGACCTATGAGTTACGTCGTGGGAGTTATTCCCGATGTTTGACTCACAGTTCTGAAGGTTTCGGCAGTAACTTTTAGGTTTAAGAAAGAGAACTCAAGGGCCTAGACTTTGTGAGAGGTTACTTGTGAAGTTGTTATTATTATTGTTTTTTGGTTTGTCACATTACGATCAAAGTAAAGCAAGGTGAAATGAATCAACCAAATGATGTAATGTCTACCAAATACCAGAGAAATGATAAAAGCATTGGGGCCATTCAATTGAACTGAAATTAAAACAATATTAGAGACGTGAAATAGGCAAAAATCGACCTAGGGGAAATTCTCCAGGATCCCGATTCAGCGAAGCTGACGTCCTTTTTTCCTCTCAACCTCATATGAAAACTATTCAGCAATCATATCAACTAAATTTCAGTTCCCATCTTCACCATCAATAAAAGGACTGTGACAAGATGGAGCATGCAAGAATTAATGATCATTAATGATGTTTAGTTTTTTTGGTAGATTTTCTGTTTTCTCTGGCCTTGGTGTCTAAGATTTTTTATAATTATTCGTTAGGGCTTATTTTACTTGAGTGGAGTCTCTTCTTGTAGTTGACAAGTACACCCTTTTTGTGGATTTTTCCCTTTTTTATAAGCTCCTGTATTCTTTCATTCTTTCTCAATGAAGGTAAGGTATTTCATTAAAAAAGGAAAAGAAGGATTAATCACTTCAAATTCTCTACAAATAGCACCATCTTCTATCTTAGTAGTTTCGCAAGACCCTTTATTTAATCTAATTCAAAACACTGGTAATGCATCTCAGTTGATGGAACCTGAATTTATCATAGTATGGCTTTTCTTTTTCCTGGTGGAGCAGTTATGTTCTGTGGGGATTTAAGTTAGAAATTGGGTGGAACTGAAAAAAAAGAAAAAGAAAAAAAAGGATAAAACAAACTGTTGTTTGGGTTTTGTTTCATTTTTAATTTTGATTGTTCTTTGTAACTTCCTACTGATTGACCACACTTTGATGACAAGGTATACTCTGGGGCGAAGTAGTGTTAGGCTTAGCTTTATATGGATATTACATATCAAGCATATTCGATTTTTGTTGGACTTAATTGATGGCCATCTGGTTTCATCATCTGAAATTTAAGTATTATTAATGTGTTTGTTCCATTTAGTAAATTTCATTTTTGAATGAATCGTAATTGACAATCCTGCGATAGAAACAAAACTATGAAGTGTCGGTACTTGCTATATCATAGATCATTTCCAACCAATCAGACTAAAATTCTAAGTTTTGTAACGAGTGATGATTGGGGTTTTGATGGATGATGGATCTATGTTCTATGTTGCTTTGATATTGTCTGTTACCGTGGTCAATCAGACGATCAAAATTTTAAAATTTTAAAAAATTACACAAATTTGGTTGTGACGACTCTGTTCAAATTATGTTACTGATGAAGATGGTATTGTTAGTAGAATTTAATCCATTGGAGGCCTATTTTCATGTAAATACTTATGTGGTGCATCCTATCATGTTTCCAGGGTGAGACGTCATACAATTTCTGTGTTTGTTGGTGATGAAAGTGGAATGATTAATCGTATAGCTGGCGTTTTTGCTAGAAGAGGGTATAACATTGAATCACTTGCTGTTGGCCTGAATAAGGACAAGGCTCTTTTCACCATAGTTGTCTCCGGAACTGAAAAGGTGTTAGAACAAGTTATTGAGCAGCTCCACAAGCTTGTGAATGTTCTGAAGGTTCTCGTTTTTAATTATGGTTCAGCACATATATTTAGCCCTTCCATTCTTGTAGGAACAATTTTAGGAACTGCCTCATAGATCTAATCTTCTCATCAGGTTGAAGACATCTCCAGTGTGCAACAGGTGGAACGTGAACTAATGCTTATAAAAATAAATGCTGACCCGGCATATCGTGCTGAGGTAGTTTGTAGGCAATTTTTGTATTCAGAATTTCCTATATCCTTAAGGCTAGTCATTTGATTTATTTCTACTACTCTCAACTAACATTCTTTCTTGATTTCCTTTTGTTTTTCTTTTTAGATTAAGAGGTTAGTGGACATCTTCAGAGCGAAAATTGTAGATATCTCAGATGATTCGGTAACAATTGAGGTGAGATTAGGATTCTCCCTCTCAAAAGAACTCATGCAATTTTGTTAGGTAACTGTGAGACTATTACCTTAATCTGTTGCTATGTTTAGCCTGTTAAACTGCCTGGGGTTTGTGCGATGTTGTGGGGTTTGTGGAGGAAAAAAATCAATAGAACATTTAAAGTAATGGAGAGGGGCCCTTCTCTAGTTTCTATGTTTCTCTTTGAGTGTTAGTGACACAATATTTTTGTAATTATTCGTTAGTTCTTATTTTACTCGCTTGGAGTATTTTCTTTATTATTACGTCCTTTTGCAGGGTTTTTTTTTTTTTAAGGATATTTGTATTATTTCTTTTTTTATCTATGAAAGTTTAGTTCTTTGTAGGGGATAGAAGGTTCGCCCGTAATTTTATCACGTTTCGAGTTAAATTATTCACTNGTAACTCTAGATATTCAAGTATTTTTCTGCATTCTGCAGATATCAATTATATCCCAGTTTTGCTTTTCTTGCCCCCTTCCTTGAGGCCTCAGTATCTGTATTGCTTTAAGGCTATTTGTATCGTGTAGGTAACTGGGGATCCAGGGAAGATGGTTGCTTTCCAAAGAAATTTAAGCAAATTTGGAATTAGAGAAATTGCTAGAACTGGAAAGGTCAGTAACTTGCTTAATCTTAAATCTTTTAAAATATTATTCTCTTTTCCCATTTTTGTATAATCTTGTTAAATTTTGCCTGCTAAGTATATAATTTTTCTTTGACTTTGATGTGTAAACCCTTTTCATGTTCTTTCGCAACATTATAGAGCTTCCAGATTTTTCCCTACTACAAAAAGACTTATCAATTGAGTCCCACCGTCCACAATAATCCATAGTAGTTTTTATGTACAATGGATTTTTTTTTTCAATATTCTCGTCTCTGTGCTAAAAAGAACTTCGATCAAGCCTGAAGCTATGAAGGAAGGCTCCATAAACAACGGAAAAAACAAACAACGTCACAAAAAACACCTGACTAGAAAAGGAAGGAAGCAACAACACCCCATAAAAAGAAAATCGAACAGTCCAAAAAATCCTGCCAAAATACCAAAAAGAACTTGTTAAAGTATACATAATACATATACATACACACACACACACACAGATATATATATATATATATATATATATATATATATATATATATACTATAGATGTGAATATAGGAGCTCATTAGTTTTTTCCTTTATTGTAATTTTACTATTCTTAGATCAGGGCTTACATGTAAGCCCGTATAGATTAACTCTAATGTATAGAATGAGAATGAGAGTTCTCATATACCGTTGTAAAGCTCTTCAAACATGCTTTACACTGAATTTCATAGGCAAAAGGCCAATGAACAGAGAGTAATTTTAGGTCGAAAAACGCTTAACTCATGAATAACTGAACCAAAAAGCATGAAAACTTTGCAGAGACGTCTATAATACTATTCCTAACACGTTTTCAAAACTTCACAGCATTTCAACGGGTGTACAAAAAGATGTTATTAAAGGGTTCTAGTATTTAAACTTCAGCTTTAAAGAACAAGTCACAAAACATGCTAGATACCTTTAACCCTGTCTCTCATATCAATATAAGGATTTTCAAGAAAGGGTACCAACTCTTATAGTGCAGCTGAATCCATGAAAATCCAAAATAACAGTCAGTGAAGAATAATCATGAACGGATAATTCCCTCAATCTACAACCTAAGTTCTTCAAACAAAGATGTGAAACTGAGCTTTTGTTTTGAGAGTAACTCCTTAATGGGAGACTTGAGGGTCTTCAGGAAATAGTGTCTCGAGAAAGGTTCAGCATCGCCAATCATCTTCTCCGAGTTCAAATCTCAAACACAATGGTGTGTGTGCAATGTTGTTCTTAATTTGAGTAAGTTTGCTAATTGAGAGAAGATTGTATGGGAGGTTTGGAACATGTAGAACAGTTTTTAATACTAAATCATTAGAAACACAGACGTTTTCAGTTCCTACTACTTTAGAGATAATGCCATGAGCAATTTTGACTTCAGATTGATTTATACGAAGAGATTAGTTAACAAAGAGATATCACTTGTCATATGATCTGAGGCACCGAAGTCTTCAATCCATGTACTAAAATTGTATGTTGTTTTTTTAAGAGCATGAAGGAAGTTACTTGTTTGGGCTACTGATTCTGTTTTTCCTCAGGCGCCTTTTGAGTGGAATTGGTTTGTCCAAGTAGTTTTTGAAGAAGTTCCAGTTGCTCTTTAGTGAATAGGTTAGATTATTTCCAGGCTCACATTACCTTTTGATAGTATGCTTGCTTTTAAGGTTTTTCCTCGTCTGTTGTCCATTTCTTTGTTTGGCTTCCAATCAGGTGGTTATCCATGAATATCCCAACACACCTCCTTAGTATGTCCTGTTCTTTTTTTGTAGTGCTCACCATTGTCTACTTTTTCATGTTCGATTTTCATTTCCAGGGTAGTTAATTTCGATTAGAGTAACTTTCAGGAGAATTAGGTGTGCTACCACATTTAACGGTGCATGAGAGTTCCTAACAACTAAGGCAAATCCCTCAGTTTCAGACTTCCATGAGAACTAGATGTGCTACCTCATTTCAGTTTTTGAACCCACATACAAAATCAAATTAATGCTATAGATGTATATCCTTAATTAAGTATGCCTTTTATCATTTTTATTATTTCTTAAGAAACTGAAAAAGGTATATTCCATGAAAAAGATAGAGAATCTAGAAGAAAGCAATGGGCTACTACTGCCAGGATTTTGCTCTCTTAGTTGGATTAATGCTTTCACAAAGGTTTCCCTCCAACAACTGTCAAGACCGACTGAGGTTGTCGAGATCGACTGAGGTTAGGTGTGCTCTAATGGATAAAATTGATGAAACTGACAAGCCGGTGGTAGGGTGGATGACCAGCGACTTAATAGGTCCTCTGGAATCCAATGAACAACAACGTTTAGGTGATTATTAAAAAGTGACCTTAAGGAGTTGGTTCTCAAGGAACAACGTATTTGGCTGTAGAATTTCAAACTCCAGTGGCTTAATGAGGGAGATGAAAGTTCCAAGCTGCTTGTGTTGAAGCGAGACAAATCCTAGATGCAGTCTTAGTGGCCTCTGAAACAGTGGGTGATTCAGTCTTTGGTGCTCAAAAAAGGCATATTTTTTAAGCTAGATTATATGAAGGCTTATGGCAAAGCCGTCTGGTCCTATTTGGACTTTATCTTTGAAAGGAAAGGTATTGGAAATAAGGGGAGGAGGTGGATGATGGCCTATCTCCCTATGGTGAATTTCTCCATTTTTTTAAGTGGCAGACCCCGGAGAAAAATTGTGGCAAAGAGAGGGTTGAGACAGGGGACCCTCTTTCCCCATTTTCCCACCCTGATGGGGGATACTCTTAGTAGACTGGTTAATTTTTGCTGTGAGGGGATAACTCTGAAGTGGATTGAATAGGAAAAGGAGGGTGATGGTTTACTATGTGGATGACACTACAATTTTCTGTCCAGTTGAGAGGAAATTTTTAAAAAATTGGTGGCTTATCATCGCCCTTTTATTCGAGCACAATATGTTTGAGCAGCCTAGTTTACCACTTCTCTTTATTAAGAGCCTCAGTGGGAGTTATCAAGATAAAGGAAAAGTTGGTGAGAGAGATCTTCTGGGGAAATGGAGAGGGCTGCTCCACATCGCTGGTGGCAGCTGAGAGAAACATGGGTGTAACCACCCTGTAAGTTGGGGCAGAACTTTTCACTGAGATATGGAGGCCTGCCTTGTTCCTCAAATGGTTGTGGCGGTTTATTTGTGAGGATAAATCTCTTTGGATGTGAGTATTTATTGTATTGATCAACAAGGATGGTGCTCTCTTCCTCCCAAAGGCAAAGCTAAAGGTAGGCCTTGGTTCGGTTGACATAGCAACAAATGGTGCTTATTTCCACTATATTTTTGAATTTTAAGGTGAATTACAGATTTTCTTGGCATTCGTTTGAAGCAAGATGAAACCATTATGAATTGTTGGAAGAATGAGGAAAACGATTGGGATCTTGGCTTTAGAAGGGTCCTCTTTGATTGGGAGCTTTCCATTTAGTGTCTTTGGTGTTAAAAAAAAAAAAAAAAAGGAAAGAAGAAAGAAATTCTCAGTTTCTTTTGAAAAACTCATGAAGGTACTTTCTTCCACGGCCAAGGGAGAATCCTTTGGGTTAATGCAGTGATGGCGCTTCTTTGGAGAAATAAAGGAACATTCCAAAAGAAGGCTGCTAGTTGCATTTAGTTTTGGGATTTAGTTAGAATTTTTGCTGGGTGTTCTCCTTCAAAGTCTTTTGTAATTATAATTTCTCTTATATCTTTGCTAGTTGGAGTTCTATCAATCCCCTGGCTCGGTTGGCATGTCTCATTTCCCACCTTTTTGTACTTTACCTTTGGATAATGAAAGTTATTTTTCTTATCGATTTTGTTTTTATAAATTTATGATTGTAGTTAAAAAAATAGTTTGAAGCTGTATAAATTCCGTAAAGAACAACATAAAATACAAATTTTAAAGTTCACCTAGAAACTTGATGTTCATTAAGAACTAGTATTATACTTTTACTCTAAATATCTATGAACTGTTTAAAATTTTAATCTAAATTTGTATCAAGATTTTTACTCGCCTATATTTTGCAAGTTCCAATTTTATATCTTATGTATCATATATTTCAATCACGTTTGTATCATTTAAAGAAAAAATATTTTAATGCTACATCACATTAGTAAACTATTAATGAACTATAACTACGGTCAATAGGAAATTAATTGAAGAATGTTATTATATTAGTGACAAATTGAAATTTTGGATATGTTCGGTTCGAAACTAATTGGTTGGATACAAAATTATATATTTGCAGTTTTTGATTTCATGAATTAGTAATATTTGAAATCTTTTTCATCTTGTAGATTGCTTTGAGAAGAGAAAAGCTAGGTGCTTCCGCACCGTTTTGGCGATACTCTGCAGCTTCTTATCCAGATCTCGAAGAAAAGATGCCTGTTAATGCTTCCATGGGAATCGAAAATAAAGCATTCAACGGTGAACTGAGTGAATCCAATTCATCAGTAAGGAGTTTTCCCGCATTCTGGTTTTTGTCCTGAATAGATATACCTCATTGCATCTTTTGTATTGAAACTATGATTGTATATCCTATAACAAGATTGATCTAATTATAATTTTTTTTTCCAATTATGAATCTGGAACCACCTACTAGACATATTTGATGTTTATTAACATTTTCAAGATAGGTTATGTTAGTGGCTGGAAACATGTAGGGGCTTCTTTTATGATTTCCTTTTGTACACGTTACTTAGAACCACTTTTGGAAGATCTCATTGAATCTGTGTGGAAAGAGATATATTCTTGATAGTTCTTTTGTTGGAAGTTCTCCCTAGTAGTTGTTTATACCCTATTGTAGAAGGTCTCAAAAAAAATCCTTCGAATGCCTCTCATCTCCTAATTGGTATTTGGGCACAGAAGATAAACGATCAACTTTTCTTGCACTGCCTTCTCACTCAACATGCTTATGGTCTCCTTTTTCTAATGATGCTTTCCCAAAAATTTTGTAGACACCATGTAGCAAGTTTTCCGTGGTCATCTCTGAAAGAAGTTGAGGGTATATGGACAAAATTCCTTGAAAACAATAAGCTGGAAAGTTGGATTGTACAGAAACAGTAGAATGTTTCAGGGGCTGAGGGAATCGATTTGTGATATTTGGAAACTTATGTGTTTCATTAGTGGCTCTACTTGGAGCTCTTCATATCACATTGTATAGTTACGGTGTGGCTATTACTATTGAGATTTATTGAAGGAATAAAAATTGCTGGTACAGTGTTGGTAACTAATGAGTTATAGAGTATTGTAAAAGTGTGAATAAATGTGGTACCTAAATAAAATAGTTCTCGACAAAGTGGATGATAAAGTAGACTATATGCATATATTGGGTTTCACAAATGTTACACATGTATCAAGTATTTGATGCATGTCTATTGTCTTTAACGAATGTTTGACACTTGTCGAACAAATGTTAAAGAGTGTTGAGTGGGGAAAAAAAGAAAAAAGAACAGGAAAGAAAGAAAAATAAATTTTTTATCAGATTGCTATGTTATTCTCTGTATGTCTATTACAGATACAAGCAAGTAAACTTCTAGTAATGTTTTCTTTCTCTATGAAGGGAGATGTATATCCCGTGGAGCAGTCAGATGAGTTTACTATCAAACCAGTTCTTGATGCTCACTGGGGAGTACTCAATGACGAAGATGTAAGAAAAATTTGATACCTTTGATGCTTCAAAATTATCACTATTGTTATGGTTCTTAATGTCGGGTAGTGGTAGTTACATTATTTACTGCATAATTACTAATTTGGTAGAGTGCTGGATCGTATTTTGCCTTTTCATAGCATAATTCAAGGCTCCTTCTTTTCTATTCGAAACCATTATGGGCATTATAGGGAAATTATATGTTGTCATAGTTTGAGTA
The DNA here is from genome assembly GCF_002806865.2 of Cucurbita pepo subsp. pepo. Classification (NCBI taxonomy): domain Eukaryota; kingdom Viridiplantae; phylum Streptophyta; class Magnoliopsida; order Cucurbitales; family Cucurbitaceae; genus Cucurbita; species Cucurbita pepo. The sequence goes on from NC_036652.1 coordinate 3,097,638, forward strand.
ATGCTCCTGTATCTGTTTGCCACAACCACGTGGCTAGTTTATGCGTGTTCTATACGTTGAAAATTAAAGTGTTTGTTCATTTTACTGGAATCATTTTACTACGAAAAATTGCAGATGGATGGTCTTCGTTCACATACATTATCTATGCTAGTAAATGATGCTCCAGGTGTTCTTTATATTATCACTGGACTTTTTGCAAGAAGGGGGTATAATATTCAGGTATGTTTAAAATCTCACGGACTGAATCGTATCGATGTTTTGAGGACAACAGAATTATATTTCTTTTGATATTTCCTATCGGAGTTTTTTTAATCAAATCTAATGAATTCCTTGTTATCAGAGTTTAGCTGTTGGTCATGCAGAAGTTGAGGGTATTTCACGCATAACAACTGTTGTTCCAGGCACGGATGAATCAATCTACAAGTTGGTTCAACAACTTTATAGGCTGGTTGAGGTTCATGAGGTGAATATCATAAGCTTTTTCCCACAAAGTTCATCTTCAAATGCACGTTTGTATCATATTTTCCTCATAAGCACAAATTTCTTCATGTGGTATTCGAGAATACGGACTTTATATGCTGCATTGATCCATGATTGGAACGATCTTGATTCTTGTGTGTTTTGAACAGTAGCAAGATATATATGCTTAGAGCTTTGGAGATCTTCCAATGTTCCATCTTTTCTTCTCTTCCAATTATAAGAGATTTAAACTTTTGTGTTTTTTGCCTTGCTTTTAAGAAACTGTCCTTGGACAAATTGTCTTCAAGGTTAGTAATCTTATCAGAACACTCTATGAGTATGCACTCGATTCTCCTAATAAGCGAGAACATCTTTTCTTTTTCATTTTGGCAACAAAGGAGTAATTTTGAAATGCATTGTTTGGGCGGTCCACCACAAAGGGTCTAAATCCAATCAGTCTTGGTTATTCCTCTAGGTACGGGATCTGACCAACATTCCATTTTCGGAGCGGGAGCTGATGCTGATTAAAATTGCTGCAAATCCCTCTGCTAGACGTGATGTGCTTGATATTGCTCAAATATTTAGGGCCAAGGCAGTGGATGTCTCTGACCATACCGTAACACTTGAGGTACATAATTCTGAAACTGATACATTCTGCTGCGATTTTATTTTTGATAAAAATTCTGTTTTATCGGTAGTTAACTTATTGAGTCAATTAGTTTTAATTTTGAACTTCCACCATCCAATTTAGGGATAAAATTTATACATTTAGTAAATTGCGAGGCTATGTTTGCTAACGATTTTGTTTTTAGTTTTTTGTGTCGTGAAATTTGTAACGGTTTTCTCCCAATTTTCTTACTATAGTGGCTGTGTTTGATAACGATTTCATTTTTAGTTTTTGTGTTGTGAAATTTGTAATTGTTTTCTCCCAATTTTCATACTATAGTTATTGCTACTATCTTTTATTTTTTTAGTTTTCAAAACTTGATTTGGTTTTTTAAAACACGGGTAAATAAAAAAGCTTGAGGAGAAGTTGTGTTTATAAGCTTAATTTTCAAAAATAAAAAAATCAAATGCTTATCGAATAGGGCGAATTTAGTGGTACATCACATTAAATTGACTTCAACGGATACAATACTCATATAGTGATCATTGGGGCCTGTAGAAGAAGTCAATAACTATAACAAAATAAATTAAAATTATGGTGGTCATCTACATCGGAATTGATATTTTACTAGTTTTCTTGACAACCAAGTATAGTAACGTCACTCTTGTCCCGCGAAACTAGTCGATATATACTAGTTGGTCCATTGACTTATAGTTAAGGATATATTAAGAGAAAACCTAATCCCCACAAAATTTCTCACATCGGTTAAGAAATAGACTTGATACTCATTTCATGTATAGTTAAGGATATACCAGAATAGTCATGTGTAGCCAAAACAACATCAAGAACATTATTAGTTTCTCCATGTATTTTTGTTCATATTTCAAGGAGGTCAAATTTGATTCAATAAATTGAAAAGTGTGTCATATAGAGCAACAATTTGTAGTGATGAATTTACTTGATACTCATTTCAGCTTACAGGAGATTTGCATAAGATGGTCGCACTCCAGAGGTTGTTAGAGCCTTATGGCATTTGTGAGGTTTGTACAGAATATCTGAATAAACTCCCTTTTCCCTCCTATTTGAGTTCATAGATAGATGATCTTGGGGTGTTCGTTACAGGTAGCGAGAACCGGACGAATAGCATTGGTGCGTGAGTCGGGAGTAGACTCGAAACATCTTCGTGGATACTCGTTTCCTTTGTAAGTTGAGGTGTGAGGGGCACGAAACATCGCGGTGTTACACTATGGATGATGCCAGAATATGTAAGAATGGTACCAAAAAGAAAAAGAAAAGAACTTTTCTGCATTGTGTTTATGAAGATACTCAGATGCCCTGGAGCTGACTGAAATGTTTGTTTTTTTTTTTTAAATTTAGGGGCAAATTAAAGAGAACTAGTTTTCTAACATTTTGTTTGTTAAATTTTTAATAATCTAAGATGGATATTGCTCTATTCTTTGTTTCAATTTGTTAATTAACATAATTTTTCATACTTAATTATTGATTTTTACTCTTGGGCTGTTTCATCTCTTAATGAATTATCAACTAAAATTTATGTACAAATGTCTTATAAATTGTAAGGATTAAAAAAAAAAAAAAAAAAAAAAAAAAAAAAAAANGCCCGTCTGAGGATTTGGCGAGGTGTTGGAATTCTCGGGTGACTCACCAGAAGACACCCAACAAATCACGAATAATTTCCAAATGTTCTCCACGCACGACTACTTGTCATAAGCTCACATATAAGAAAAGGAAAGGTGAAATATAAAAAGAAAACGACGGAACGGTTTACCCTGTTGGATATAATCGCCAGTGAGATGGAAACTCCCTTCCTTTAGGTATATAAAGGTAGTGCAACACAATGGAAGAGAGGACTAACGAGCCATGGAACACTTTGATGGACACGAGCGATTACCACCAAAGTGGTGTTGTAGCTTTGCCGGCCAAGAGGATGAATTGGTTGCTAGAACAACCTTGAATGTATACATGTACAACACTCATGAAATTGTATGTGTTTGCATTTAACCCGTCAAGATATTTATTTGAAATATTCAAGTCACGTGCTACTTCTATAGTCTATCAGACGATATCGCAACTCAAGACGATGACACATGCATAGAGTAGTCACATTTGTTTTTTCTAGACATAGGCTAGGATAGGATCTAATCGTTCATTTATTTTATTTAGTCTATTGTTATGTCGTTTTAAAGATGGATTCAAACACACAAGTCCATAACTGTGTTTTAAGATGAAAGTTATGTTTTATAAAAGTTTGTATAAGAATATTCCGAGTTCAACATTCATTATATGTATACAGTAACGATCTTAGATTAGGTAGAAAATTTAGAGTCGTTACAAAAATTTTATTTTAAATTATGTAACGGGAACCATTAAAATTTTGGATATACGTGAAAGATTGATCGTCTTCAAATTTTTTTATTTTGGCTAAATTATTAAGAAAAGCTATTGTGATGATTGTTTTTTTGTAACAAAAATGACATTTATTAAAATCAATAAGACACCTCAAAAAGGACGTTGGTCGTGTTCTTCGCCAAATATCTCAAAAGCATTCATGAAGGAAATACTTTGAACATGGAGGACACTATCCAGACAGCTTTCTTAGCTAAATAATTAGCTACACAGTTACACTCTTTGGGCATAGAATAAGAGAACACGATCGCAACAACCAGCACTCGAATGAACATGTTGCGAAAATTCGTCAAACACGTAAACAACTAAGCTGCGGTATAGGTATTTCGCTCTTTTTGAGGATATTCATATCTTATATGGATTAATATGTATTCAACTTTGTGTAGCTCATGTTGGATGATGAAAGTTCCACGTCAGCTAATTTAGAGAATGATCATGAGTTTATAATCAAGGAATAATCTCTCGATTGGTTTGAGGCCTCTTGGAGTAGCCCGAAGCATAGTAAAAAATGACTAAGACTCCAAAGAAGTCGAGCCTCGATTAAGGGGAGACGTACTTTGTTCGAGGGGAGGTGTTGGATGACGAAAGTCCCACATCGGCAAGTTGGTTCAAAAATGTTTGAGCAATACAAAATTGTCCTTATTTTCACATCCAATCATTGGATTGTGATAGAATTTGACATCTTCTAGAAGACTCGAAGTTATTTAGATCCCACAGTTGACATTAAAAACCAAGGTCAACAGCACTCTCATCGGAGTAGATATTTACGACAATTATTCCAGAAAAGTTTAAAATAAAAAAGAGAAAATCTAGAACAATCAATGACGGTGCAAGCTTTAGTGATGAGGATTCCTAAAACTCGAGTGTGAAGCTTTTAGATTATAGGTTTTTTCTTCCTTGGATTTCTTCTAAATTTGAGGGTTACGGTTAATCATTTTCCTTTCTACCAACTCAACATGCTCCATATGAGATTTTCAACAAGGTTCATGATGGATTTGAGAGTTGAAAGTGTCCCAAACGTTTCCACCTCCATTAATGGTCGAGTTCCAAAGCTTGAAAATGCACTCTCCAAAGTGGTTGGGATTCAAACATTGATCCGAGGTGAGAATTGTTTCCTAGACTTTGTGATTTGGTGATATTTGAGTTTCATAAAATTTTAAAATTGATATCGAAGTAACGGTTACATATGGTATCGAACCAACGAAATCTAAACTCAGCTCAAGCAAACAACAATCCTATCTTTTATGTTATTTTATCACTTTTTAACTTCATTGTAACAATCCTATCTTTCTACCGAAATAGAGTCCCTACTATATGCATGTCGTGGTCTTTTTATACCGAAACATTTATTTCAAATAATTCATAAAACGATGTCATGGACTTAAATGTTCGCATTAAAAGCTTTAAATCATAGCAACAAAAAATAATCAATACGAAATATAAATAAAATAAACAAAATATTAAAATGATGCACTGATCTAATCTAAGAGCTACAAAATAAATAAAATGCAACTATCATATCAATCACAAGTTCCATGATCTTCAATGTGATGTCATCATCATCCGTACAAGGGTGTCTTGCCTTTACCTGAAATATAAAAATAACACAAGACTTGAGTATTTTAAGAAATACTCAATAGGTGACTTCACTATTCTGGTCAGGGAATACAAACACACACAGAATGATAAGACCTATTATTTACAACCGTTTTCTCTTAGGCGGCTTTTCAGTTTGGGCAAATTGGATGTGTAGAACATCTCTATACACGACCCACATGTGCGAGCGTGGGTCCCCACCAGGCATGTTTGCACACTCCTGGACCTGCTGGTCGGGCTAACATTTGCTAGATTGTTGCCAGACACTTGTAGGGAATAGCGACCGTTGTAGCATCATGGTAAACATGATAATCATTTTAGTCTTATGGTGTACACGTCCGTACTCATCATAAAGAGGAAGTATTCTAATGCATGTGAAAATACAATTATACATAAGGTCCCCACACTTTCCATCATGGCGTAATAAATAATGCAAGACAACCCCCATCCTTTCATCACATATTAAACTCGGTAATATGCATACATAGCCTTTTATAAAATCATTTCATATATAACATAACTTTCAAATCATGCCACAGGGGTGTGCATCGTAGAGTTTCTTATTTCAAAATAGATCATTGCGTAGCATAGAATATCATGGCCTAATATAACACATCTTATTACATCATTGCATCTCATAACATAACATAACTTATCGTAACATAACCTGACATCTCACATCACATCACATATTAAAGCATATCACACATATGCACGTGTCATCATACATAATAAATCCAACCAAACCGATAGTAGAGGCAATTACTTAGTTGGCCTAGGTTAAAGCTACTACGACCTCTTGATGGCTTAAATTGCTCTATGAAATTTAATTCTACCTATGTAGTTCCATACTCATAAATTAGAATTCTACTATGGAATTCGGTCACTTAATTTTGCATAAAAATAATTTAAACTAGCTAAAAATAGCCATACTAAATAATTTAAACATGATTCCAAATAATTTAGTTACTCGTACTAACTTTAAACGCTTTTGAAGAGTTGAAACGAATAGGAAAGGGTCCGAGCGTATCAAATACAAGTCAAATCACCCGAAATGCCGACCTGGAATCGTAATTTAAACTTATCTCCAAATAATTTAAACGAAGTATCCAAATAATTTAGGTAATCATACTAACTTTAAATGCTTCCAAAGAGTTGAAACTAATAGGAAAGAGTCCAAGCGTATCAAATCCAAGCCAAATCACCTGAATGCGACTTAGAGTCGTCCGTTAGGATCGCACAACAACGCACACACTCGATCAAGATGAACACAAATAACAGTAGAGAGAAAATTCAACGAAGAATATTGGCTAAAGGTTTTATTGACGACTTCATGTATGTACACCATAGAGAATACATAGAATGAAGAAAGTACATTCTGATAGTACTGCATGGGTAAATATATGGTTTCTGTTTACTAAATATAACTTTAACAGACTTAGCTGCCTACATATATCTAACCAAATACATCTCTACCAAATAATATCTACCATATATATCTCTACCAGATCTTTATTATAAATAGGCATCAAACTCCATATCCAAACAATCTTCCACTTGTAACTGATCTAGTCAACCAAGAATTTCATTCTCAGTCTGCATCATACCAATTGAGGCTTTGCACAACCTCAACTTTCGAACATCAACACAACATGTTTGCTGAATTCTTTGCACACCCTCTATCTTCTGCAAACACATCACCATCTTCCACTAACTTCTAAGTGAAATGGTATCGCCTTCTGTGTTTTGTCTTTAAATGATAGACCGGGTTCCTCACCAACTGCATGACAATCTAACTATCTACCTGAAGAATCTTCTCGCGCTGCTTTTTGCCTAATTCTTCTAAATAGTCTATCATCCATATCATCTCCTTTCTAGCTTTAGCTATTACAACGTACTCAGCCTCATTCATGACTGTCTACCACTTGGTTGTATCCTCCAACTGTAGGGCTTCATCAAGGGACTCTAGTTCCCCTTCATCAGTCACCAACCGATCGAGAAGGTACTTACCTATCTAGTACTCTAATAGCTCTGGATGATCTTTTCAACACCTGCTCAGGTGTCACTTGCTTCGCTTCTGGTTCCTCAGCAACAATCTCAGGGGTTTCTTGAGTATCCGCTGCAACATCACTAGGTGAATCTTTCAGCAACTCAACCTTAACTTGTACTTGCTTCGTTGTCTCGGAACCTTTCTTTAATTCTCTGACAGTCTTTGTGAAACTAATTCGTTTCTGTTTGCTCATAACGCAATTCTCACAAAGACTCATATCAACAGATTTCAGACCTTCCAAAACTCCTTTTGGAGGTAGCATCTTCATTCATTTAACGCTCATATGTCCAAGTCTATTATGTCATGGACTTGAATTTGAAGCACTCCCAACAATAGTTATTTTCATACACGCTGCAGTGGTGTATAAGGTTTCAGATTTTGTGCCACATGCTACCACCATAGCACTCTTCACAATCTTCCATGAACTCTTCCCGAACTCTGTTGCATAACCTGTGTTATCCAACTAACCAATAGAGATCAGGTTCTTCTTGAGACCAGAAATATATCTAACATCCTTTAATATCCACTGATTTTTCTGCCGGAGCTTTTATGCATACATCCCCTTTTCCTTCAATCTCTAAATTTTTGTTGTCATCAAGATATACCATCTCGAAACTTTCAGACTTGAAATTTCGAAAGAGCTCTATGTTTGGAGATGAATGAAAAGATGTACCTTAATCCAAAATCCAGAATTCAATCGGACTGCCCACCCTAAGGATTAGAGCATCCCTAATGTCTTCTGCTGAATGTATAGAATCATCGTCATCCTCTGATTTGTGATTCTACTTTCTTTTTGTACAATCTGCCCAAAACTCACCATTTTCTCCACAACTCTAGCACTTTACGTTTGATTTGTTTGGAGATTTTCTCTGGTTTTTTTTATTTTGATCGACCTTTGCTTGGGCCATTCAATTTACTTCTTCCCCTTTGGTCAACACTCAAAGCACCACTAGATGAATCCCCAATTTCTTGTTTGTGAATACTTTTGCTGAGAACTACATCTCAGATTTCATCAAACTTTCGTTTCTCAGATCCTCAGGAACGGCTGATCGCGGCGACAACAGTATCCCACGACTCGAGTAAAGATGACATCAAAATCAGTGCCTTAATTTCATTTTCGAAATTAATTTCCACCAAACTTAGTTGACTTATAATCATATTGAATTAGTTTATATGATCAGCAATAAATCCACCTTCAGACATTTGTAGATTGAACAGCCTCTGCATCAAATATACATTGTTCATAGTCGACGGTTTTTCGTACCTATTTGACAACACCTTCAATAGATCTGACGTTGTCTTCTCCTTGATGATGTTAAACGCCACATTTCTGGACAGCTTCAACCGGATCAACCTTAAGGCTTGTCGATCCTTGAGCTTCCACTGCTTCGTGGTCATAGTATCTGGCTTCACTCCCAACAGGGGTTCGTGAAGACCTTTCTGGTACAAACAATCTTCAATGTGCATCTTCCAGAAATCGAAGTCGGATTCATCAAACTTTTCAATTCCAATATTTGAACTTTCCATCTTCACAGATCGTGGTGAATTTTGCCTCGCTCTGATACCAGTTGCTAGGATCGCACAACAACGCAAACACTCGATCAAAATGAACACCAAGAACAGGAGAGATATTGACGGCAGGTGTTATTGATGACTTCACGTATGTACACCAAGAGAGAATACAGAGAAGGAAGAAAGTACATTTTGAGACTACTGTCTAATGAGGTATATATATGGTTTCCGTTTACTAAATATAGCTTTAACAAATTTAGTAGCCTACGATATAATCTACCAAATCTTACGAAATATCTCATCATATATATCTCTGTCACATCCTTACGAAATATCTATCATATATATCTCTCCCAATATCGTTATTTAAACTTGTCTCCAAATAATTTAAACATAGTCATACTAACCTTAAATGCTTCCAAAGAGTTGAAATTAGTAGAGGGTACGAGCGTATCAAACCCAAACCAAATTAGTCATTTAAACTTGTCTCCAAATAATTTAAACGTAGTCATATTAATCTTAAATGCTTTCGAAGAGTTGAAATTAGTAGGAAAGGGTATGGAAATTAGTAAGAAAGGGTACGAGCGTGGAGTTGTCAGAGTTAAAACTAGTAGGAAAGGGTAAGAGTGTGAAGTCGTCAGAACTAACTCCGAACCGCTAAAGTGGAACGAAAGAAAACAATTGTTGTAACTTGGAAAATCATCGGACCTCCCTTTTGTTATAAAATCAACTCTTACTTCCTCAACCTAATAGATTCTAGACAACTTTCATTTTCTATTCTTTTCTTTTTTATTTTTTTATTTTTATTTTGGGTTAGTTAAATGTTTACCGTATAAATTCAATAAAAAAAACTTACCATAAATCAAAATTTAAATTTCATGTTCAAAAGATAAATCATGTTAATATAAATTGGCACACAGATTATTTTGGACTTAGCTGTCCAAAAACGTCAACATGTAAAAGTAGTAAAAAAATTCTTATATGGTAAGATGTTGAGAACTTATTTCAAAATTTAATACATAACACAAAAAAGGAAACACAACAATGAACGATAATAAAAAATGTGTGTTAGTTCGAGAAGTTCATTAATTTCGTATTCATTTTGTTTGGAATCTCTAACGTTGAATATATATTGTCTTTTTCTTTAGAAACAATTATTAGGAAAATTAGGGTTTTTGTCCTTGTGATCTCCTCTGTTCCTTTGGAACGTTTTTCTTCGTTCAATAATCGTAAAATGGAGAGATCGAACAATCGATCATTAAAATGGTAATTACTATTCTATCTACTAATTAGACGTATATTCACAAATGTTAGCACTTCACTATATAAAATGTAGATATTGTGACATAACGATAGTTACAAATAAAAATACTGAAATAGAATAAGAAAAAGTAACACTCAAGATTGGTCATCTCAAATTACGAAAGTGTCAAATAAATTAAAATTTCTGGAGGTTACCTAAATTGAGTCCTAAAATGGTAATTATGATTCTATAAATGACTTTAACATGCAAACGAAAAATTAGCCTATAAATATCATTCCACATCTCTTCCATTTTCCTATCACTTACTTCCATTTCTTGTTAGACTTATTACAAATACTTGAACAATTTAGTTTCTTATGGCTTTTTTTGAAACGTTAAAGTTTCTTATTTTCCTTCGGCTTTTGTTTTTGAACCATGTCTTGACTAATGGATTAACATTTGATATTGTTAGTCTCGGAGCCAAGCCTGATGGGAAGACCGATGCCTCGTTTGCGCTTCAAACGGCATGGACCAAGGCCTGTGACTCATCAACACCAGCAACTATTTATGTTCCCAATGGCACATTCTACGTTAAAAGTGGTAGCTTTAATGGGCCTTGTAAGAACAATGCTATTACTATTAGCATCAATGGTACTCTTGTGGCTTCTTCAGACATGACAGTTCTAGCTCATACTAAAGCTTGGATTTGGTTTAAAAACGTAAATGGGCTTTCCATTTTTGGCGGTGTTCTTGATGGACAAGGAAAGGACTTATGGAACTGTAAACACGCAAAGGAGAATTGTCCCGATGGAGTCACGGTATGCAAAATTTAAGTTGGCTAGATATTACAAAATCTAAAAATTTTCTTTAGGTGAAAGTTTCTTTCGGTTGTTTTGAATTTGCAGAATCTTCAACTCTCAAATGCACAAAACGTAATCATTAGTGGATTGTCTTCGGTTAATAGTCAAATGTACAACTTTGTGGTAAATGATTGCCAAAACGTGAAAATGCAAGGAATTAAAGTCTCTGACCCTGGCAATAGTCCGAACACAGACGGCATCCATGTAGTACAATCATCAGACGTGACCATCCTTAACTCAAACATCGCCACAGGTGATGACTGCATCTCAATCGCCTCAGGGGCCTCTAACTTGTGGATAGAAGGTATTACATGTGGACCTGGACATGGAATCAGGTAGGTAAAGATAGATGACAATAAACAACATATTTAGAAGTGATTTCGATGGTACGAAAAATTGGATTGAAAGTATAAATCCAAATAATAAAATGGATTTTTTTTAAATGAAAAGAGACACGTTTTAGAGCTATTTTAAATATGAGAAAAGTTATTAACCGTTTCACAGTTACCTATCGATCAATATAATATATTACATTAGAACGGAGAAACAAAATCTAATGAAAAACTTTGGTGTTTTGTTGAATGTGTTTGCAGCATTGGAAGCTTGGGGAAGGAGGTGGAAGAGAACGGAGTGAAAAATGTGACAGTTACATCATCTACTTTGACAGGGACTCAGAATGGAGTGAGGATTAAGACTTGGGGACGACCAAGCAAAGGGTTTGCTAGAGATATTCATTTCAAGCACATTATTATGAATAATGTGAGCAACCCTATTGTAATTGATCAAAATTACTGTCCGCATAAACAAAATTGCCCTGGTCAGGTATATTTAATTTTAAATTTAATGAACAAAACATCGTTCCATAAGTAATTGATTTATTTTATTCTTTACCTGCATTTACTCATTTTATCGTTACTTTGAGAAGGTTTTATTTCATTCCATATTTTGATTGTTCTTCTTTGCATGAATAGGGTTCCGGAGTTAAAGTCAGTGAAGTAACATACGAAGATATCAAGGGAACATCAGCCACTGAAATAGCAATGAACTTTGATTGTAGTCCAACAAATCCTTGCACTCGACTAAGCTTGAAAGATATTAATCTGACTTATGGTAATCAAATTGCTCAAGCTTCATGCAAAAACGCTCAAGGAACTGCCTCTGATGTGGTTAAACCTCCTAGTTGCTTAGTATAAGGAAATCTAAATATGGTATTGGCGTATTAGGCAGTGTATCACAGTTCCGTTCCTTAATAATATTGTGATGATTGGTGTTCTATCTTTTTCCTAAGTATACTTTATTGCCATGAATGTAGTCACCCAAGTTTTGATACATAATCTATCAATATTAAAAATAAAAATCAAAGGTCAATGCAACTAAGCATTAAAAGGCTTAAGAGAATAAAAACCTAAAAAATTCAAAGGAATTGATTTTGCCCATTAAATTGTAACACTCGAGTTCTGACGAGAATTGGTTTTTCGATTTTCTTTTAAATTCTAAATTCTTTGAATTTTATTGAGGTTTGGAGGTCGATGGATCAACCCATGGATCGTAATGGTGTTTACACACCCACTATCCGTAATAGATTCCGTAAAGGATTTAGCATGGATACAGAAAGATCCAATGTCTTAATAGAACTCGGATGGACGAATGTTTGAGATGTCCCGACGAAATAAATCACACGTGGGTCAGTTCCGATTGATATGTCCAAGCAAGCTAAGATGGTCAAGCTATCCCGAGACATGGGACAACATCATGATACATAAACCACTCAATTGGGAACAAAGATGATTTGAGATGCAATGTTGCATATGAGAGACCTTGGCCTCGAATAGAGGTAGAGTCAAGTCGGATGGCTTGTTTGGGTTGCAGAAGATTGTACATGCACATATAGACGGTGTGTGTTGCCGAACAAACTTGGATTCCACACAAATTGTGTTCAGTTGACAAAGACAACCCTCGCCTTAGGTTCGATGAAGCCACAAAAGTAGGCAAAAAATTAATATAGGACTTGGGTCTCCTCAAGACTTGTCGTGAGCGTGTCAAGATCACAACACTCTAAGGTTGAAAATGTACGACCCGTGGATGGCTAAGTCAAAAGTTTGCTGAAGTGTACTTCCAACAAGTGGATGGACGGCACTAAAAGAGTTTAGTAAGAGATGTGGTCACGACGAGGAAATGTTATGGTTAATCTGTGCAAGTCAAAGAATAATTCTATTGAGACCAAGATGGCAACGTATGGGGTGCGCTTCCCCTAGCTTAAGCGAGGATATGCCGATGCTAATTTTACTATAGTTTATCTGGTAAGTCCTAGGCCAAGTACGAGATAAGGGCGTGGTAAGTCCCTTATAGGATAGCCCACAACCATTGGGCAGTTCTATGCTGATGTTGCAAGTCATGAAGACCAAAAGAAGGTCCATAAGTGGGATAACCCATAAGAAATGCACAATTCTTGTTTTCATTTTGAGGCACATTTATTTTTAGCACGTCATTCAGAGAGAATATTGAAAACAATGCTCTAATTTAACTTAAAATCTACGAAAATAAAATGCAACTACCCTAGGTGAAAATGCAAAACTTAAAACAAAGCCTTTACATGAAATGTAAGAATAGCACCCAGCTTAGGTATTTTAAGAAATATTCAGGGAAGCGACCCTATTATTGGGGTTAAGGAATGCAAACACGTGCAACATGAATAAGACCTATAATTTAAAATCGTCTTCTCTTAGGTGGTTTTTCAATCCGAAAAAATTAGATGTGTAGTACTCCTTTACACATGTGCGAGCATGGGCCCACCAGGCAAGCTTGCACACACCTGGGTCTGCTACTTGGACTAGCTTCTATGGTGCCATTGCTGGACACCCAGAGGGAACAACGATCATCGTAACATCATGATAAACATGATGATCATTTCCATCTTGTAGTATACGCATCCGTATTCATCATAGTGTAGGTGTCCGCACTCATTATTTTCATCTTGTAATCCAGCCATGTGCTACTCTTATTTTTCAGATAAAAGCAAGGCTCCCCTGTACAACTAACAACCGTACTGTAATTCGAAATCATGGCACATGCATAGGTAGTTGTATTTATTTTCTTAAACTTAGGTCAGAATAGGATTTTTATAATTTTAATGCTTATTTATTTCATTTAGTATTTTGTTAGGTTGTTTTAAAGAGATTTTAGTTAGGTTGTTTTAAAGAGATTTTAGAACACATAATTCCATGACAGTGTTTTAAGATGAAGTTTATGTTTTATGATGAAGTTTTAATACTCATTTTCGCGTAAAAATGATTACGTTATGACGACGGTAGCAACTCTAGGTAATTAGAAATCTAGGGTCATTACAATTATGTTATGTTATTGATGTTGTATGATGCATAAACCTCCCTATGCCATGCAATGTAAAATATGTGTTATGTTTACTCATTGCCTATGAGACATTACAAAACCATGTATGTTAATTACCGAAGATATGACAAGTGTTATATATGCATATCCATAGGACGCTACATCATGAAAATAATGGAGATATAACTTGCATCATACATCTATGTCATGAATTAATACTATGAGACCTCATGTATATTGTATGTCCCATGCATCGTGATATGCAACCATTATGATGAGCATGGATGCGTACATTATGATATCTATGTTTCACTATGATATTATGTAGTCTCTTTTTCCTCCATAATTCCGGTAACATAGCATTCCTAGCTAAAGGACAGGCTCAAGGGTACGTAAACGCTTGCTTGGTAGATCTATGCGCGCATGCGTGTGTCATGTGTAGTGTTTGCCTGGATTGGAAAATAGAGTTAAAAGGTTATGAAATGTTTTTATGAAAAGATAGGTCCCAACATAATTACTTGTGATTGCATTTCCCAATCTCAACAGTGGTCACATAATGAGTATTGTTAATTAACACAAGCCACACGCTTCTTCTTTTTCAGGTAAAGGTAAGATACCTCTGTACAGATGACGTGTTATTTCATTAAATTACTAGGGTAATGGTATGAAGACATTAAATCACTAGGGTAGTTGCATTTCTATTTAATTGTATTTCTTAGGTTAGATCAGAGCAATCTCATTGCTATGAACTAGTTATTTCATTTCTACTATTTCCTAACCGGTGGAGCGGTGAAATGCATAGAGATCGAAAAGAACACCAACGACGAAAGTACTCTGCTGGGTCGACACTGACACTGAGAGACGAAAGCTAGGGGAATCCGTCTGTTTCTAGGTAAAAGTATGACACCCATGTATGGATGACGACATCAATTATGGAGGCCATGAAAATAAAGTCACCGTAGTCAATTTTGTAGCCCTTAGGTTAGAACAGTGCACTTGTATTTCCTTTAAACTTTGATAAAAGAGCTTGATTTCCCGTTTTCAATTAGGATATTTCTTTGATGCTACCTTTGAATTTGAATCCCGTCAATGAAACCTCCGAGCCACATAGAACAATAGAATAATACATCAGATCGGATGACCTAACGAAGCATCTCGGATGTAAGGTAGCACCATAGATACAAAGTTACCCTCCCTCTTAAGATATTTTAAAATGCTAAAATTATTAATAAATAAAATTAGGTTAGTTATAGTTAAACCATTAATTAAATAAGTGATATTAATGGCCTTAATCAAATCTAAACTTAATTATGAGTAGCTCAATCTACACACAATGGACCAAATAAAGTAGTTTTATTGCCAACTTTTCCATAAAAGCAATTAAAGATAGGTAGTATGCAATTTAATAAAGGACTAAAACGTATGGATATTCATGCATCGTCGGGTTTGATTGAATCGAGTTTGAACATTTTTTTAGATTCATTGTTTGGGATATAAAAATTGAATCATAAACAGAAAAAGATATATTTTTTAAAAAATTAACAATAAGTTCGGGTTTATTCTATGAAACAAGTGAAATGTTGAGGATTGTTGGGAGATGAGTCCCACATCGACTAATTAAAGGATTGATCACGGATTTAGAAGTATCGAACACTATCTCCATTGATGTGAGGCCCTTTGGAAAACCAAAAGCAAAGTCACGAGAGTTTCTGCTCAAAGTTGACAATATCTTACCATTCTGGAGGTACGTGATTTCTAACATGGTATCAGAGCTATGCCCTTAACTTAGCTATGCCAATAGAATCCTAAAATGTCGAACAAAGACGTTGTGAAGTTGTAAGTCTCAAAGGTATAGCCAAAAGTGACTCAAGTGTTAGAACAAATGGTGTACTTTATTCTAGAGCTCCAGAGAAGGAGGCAAGCACTCTTAACTTAGCCATGTTAATAGAATCCTAAAATGTCGAACAAAGACGTTGTGAAGTTGTGAGTCTCAAAGGTATAGCAAAAAATGACTCACGTGTTAAATAAAACAAATGATGTACGTTATTCTAGAGCTCCAGAGAAGGAGTCAAGCGCTCTTAACTTAGCCATGTCAATAGAATCCTAAAATGTCGAACAAAGAAGTTGTGAAGTTGTGGATCTCGAAGGTGTAGTCAACAGGGTGTAATTTGTTCGAGGGCTCCAGAGAAGGAGTCGAGCTTGAATTAAGGGTAACAAACACTACCCAGAGATCCGTAATTCCAAACCTCGAGCTTCAATTTCTCATTCATATTCCAACATTATTTTGCAATTTTCAAGAAAAGAAAGGGAAATTCAAGGAAGACAATACAAATCAAACATGAAAGACAATCTCCAAACAAGTGATTCAAATGCAAGATTGAGCCGCCACAGCAACGACTTGCTTCCCAACATTGCGGCCAGAGAAGAGGCCGACAAGAGCGGCAGGGCCAGCGTTGAGGCCATCGGCTATGTCCTCCACATAACTAAGCTTCCCCGCACGAATGAGCGGCAAAACAGCATCCAAAAACTCAGAATAGCGATGGTAGTAATCAAAACATTCAAAGCCTTGCATACGAATTCGCTGCAAAACAATATTCATCAAGTTGTGTACTCCCTCTGTGTTCTCCAGATTATATTGTGATATCATTCCACACACTGCAATTCTTCCATGGATACTCATGTTCCCAAGAACGGCATCCAGCATTTTGCCTCCCACGTTTTCAAAGTAGATATCAATGCCTTTTGGGAAGTATCTGCCCCATAAATGATACCAACTTCTTCAATTAGTTCTTTGAGTTTAAGAAATGGAGAATTAGTTTAAGGAATTATGAAAGTATGAACCTTTTGAGAGCTGCATCCAAGTTGGGTTCTTCTTTGTAGTTGAAAGCTTCGTCAAATCCAAACTTGTTCTTGAGGAGCTCAATCTTCACACAAAATTGATTGATCATTAATCATCATGGACAAATTACGAGTAGGGAAAACATGCATGCATTAAGAAGTTATTAATCGTGAAAAATATTTTTAGGAAAAATTATTAACCGGGAAACATTTCTAGCATTTCTACTAGAAAAAACGTTAGTGCTTTTGTGAGATCCCACGTCGGTTGGAGATGGAAACAAAACATTGGGTGTAGAAACTTCTACCTAGCAGATGCGTTTTAAAAACTTTGAAGGAAAACTCGAAAGAAAAAGCTCAAATAGAATAATATCGGTTAGTGGTGGGCTTGGACCGTTACAAATTGTATCAAAGCCAAATACCGAGCGGTGTGCCAGCAAGGACTCTGAGCCTCAAAAGGGGGTGAACACGAGGCAATGGACCCTGAAGGGGGTGGATTGAGGGGTCCCAGAAGAAGGGAACTAGTACCAGCGAGAATGCTGGGCCTCGAAAAAGGTGAATTTGTGATCCCACATCGGTTGGAGAGGGGAACACAATATTCTTTATAAGGGTGTGGAAACCTCTTCCTAACCGATGCATATTATAAACATTGTTTATAAGGGTATGGAAACCTCTCCTGAGCAAACGCGCATTATAAACGTTCTTTTGTTTCTTTAAATAGTCATCGTTATACAATTTATTCAAAAACGTTTTAGTAGAAAGTGTATTTTGTGAGTGTTTTTTTATTTTGTTTTGAAGTGGTTGAATGAGAAGAGTGAAGAGACACACCTTTGGTTGAGTACCAGCAGAACCAACAACATAGCAACCCAACAGCTTAGCAAACTGACCAACAAGCTGACCAACAGCACCAGAAGCAGCTGAAACAAACACAGACTCCCCTTTCTTGGGACAACAAACATCATAGAATCCAAAGTATGCTGTAACACCCGGCATACCTGAGCCACAAAACAACCAACCTTAAAATACACTAACAATACAATTATGTTCCATTTTCATGTTTTATTTCAAGCAATCAAAAATGGTACCAAGAATTCCAGTGTAATACGACAGAGGGACATCTAAATGTTGGATTTTGAACAGCTTTTGTGTCTCTTCAATCACACTATATTCTTCCCAACCTGTTACTCCCCATACCAAATCGCCTTCTTTCAAATTCGGGTCTCTTGATTCCAAAACCCTCGCCACGCCATACCCATATATCACCTGTTTCAGTGAATGAGATTTTGTTAGAAATCACGAACCTTCCCATGTTGAGAACTGTTGGGAGGGAGTCCGACCTTGACTAATTTAGGGAATGATCGTGGGTTTATAAGTAAGGAATACATCTTCATTGGTATGAGGTCTTTCGGGGAAGCCCAAAAACAAACAAAGCCACGAGAGCTTACACTCAAAGTGGATAAAGTGGACAATATCACATTAGTCATGCTTCTTACCATGGTATCAGAGCCATGTCAATAAAATCTTCAAGTATCAAACAAAGAAATTGATAGGCTCGAAGGTGTTAGTCAAAAGTGACTCATGTGTTGAACAAAAGGTGTACTTTGTTCGAGAGCTCCAGAGAAGGAATCAAGCCTCGATTAAGGGGAGGTTGTTTGAGGGCTACATAGATCTCAGGGAAAGCTCTATGGTGTAAGATGTAGTCAAAAGTGACTCGTGTGTCGACAAAGGGTGTACTTTGTTCAAGGGCTCTAGAGAAAGGAGTCGAGCCTTGATTAAAAGAAGACTGTTCAAGGGAGGCTCTATAGTGTAAGGTACAGTCAAAAGTGACTCATGTGTCGAACAAAGGGAGTACTTTGTTCGAGGGCTCCAGAGAAAGGAGTCGAGCCTCGATTAAGAAGAGAGACTATTCGAGAGCTATATAGACTTCAGGGGAGGCTCTATGGTGTACTTTGTTTTAGAGGAGTATTTTACTACGGTCCTTTCTCCCGTGCAAAATTAAGCTAAAAGAAGTGAGGGAGAGTACAATTACCGAGCCCGGAGTGAAAGAATCGATGGGGAACGGCACGTAGGCTTGGAGCATGAGGATTCTCATGTAGGGATCACAGGATAAGAAGAGATTCTTCACCAAAACGCCATTTTTGGAGGATTGAGGAAGCTTCAAGCAAATGGAAGAGGTCCTGACATGGAAATCTGATTCCTTAGGAAACCCAGTGACGAAATCTCTCAAGATCACCTGCTTGTTGCTCACTTCCTCTCCCATGGCTGCTCTCCAATTACAAACTCAACCACGCCCTCCACATTTATCAACTTTCTACCTCATGTCACTGCTTTCATCATTGCCACCAATTTCCCATCATTTCCATGTTTTCTTTTCTGTAATTATGGTAACAGTAACCGATTCAGCATCTTTTCTTTTTTTGGACGTGGTCCAGTTCATTCATATATCTATCCTCTACTCGACTCTCACATACCCACCAGTTTCTGCCTTGGTCCATTCCCGAACCATCTTATATGGGAGGTAACTTTCATCATCCAACACTTCCTCTCGAACAAAGTACGTCTCCCCTTAATCGAGGCTCGACTCCTTTTTCTTTTCGAGTCTTAGTCATTTTTTTACTCTGCTTTCGAGGAGGCTGACTCCTTATTCGACATGTGAAGATTTACCAATCTATTGGCATGGCTAGACGAACATGACCCTCCACAATGGTATGATATTGTCCACTTTGTGCATAAGCTCTCATGTACAATGGGGAGAGTATTCATTGATTATAAATTTCCCTAAAGATAATAATAAGAAACAAGTTGAGTAATTTATTTATTATTATTATTATTATTATTTTTGAAAAATCTGGAGCCACAAGGCTCACTTTATAAAAAGATGGTAATTGGTGTGGTCGGTCCACGTGTTATATCGAGTTAAGTGACTTTAATATTGCCACGTATACCATGTTGTTTAAGTCGGTGGTCCACATCAGAATTTGATGTTTTGAAATTGTCGGAAAAAAACAACTTAGCTATGTAACAAACACATTTAAATTTTGGATAACTTTGTTTGTTACTAAATTTTAGAATATTAAAATGTTATTTTAAAATATATTTTTTTAGATTTTTAAATAGAAAAATAAAATACAATTACGCCAAATTTTCTAATTATAAGTCGTAACTAGATAAAGTTGTTTTCTAGACGGAAACTCTTCTAATGTACTTGCTCCAGTCTCTTACTAGTTTCGGAGGAACTTGGTTTAGAGTTAGATCATAAGTATATTTTTTTCATTATAGTATAGTTGTAATTAAGGTGAAATATGTAATTATGAAAGTATTTGTAATTACGAACAACTCGTGAATAATCAACTTGCTTGTAGGCATAACTTATTTCACCGTGCATACGAGTACAACTTTAGGTCTATAATAGCTTGATCCAGTTAATTAATGAAAATTGATTAATTAAGTAAAATTGTACTTGTTCGCGTGTAATAACATTAAAAAAATAATTTAATTAATTTTTTTTAAAATATTTAAATTAAAAATAAAAATATATTTTTGATATGAATATATAGTATTTCAAATTTAGAAAAGAAAAAAAATCTACCAATATTCTTATAAACGGGACCATTTGGTTGCCAACAAATTCATCCTATACGTTTCGATAATGTCTATTGTCGTGTGGCCAATCAAAGTAGGTATGAGTAGTTTTCTGATGGTTATGTCCTATGCTAATCGAAGACTACGAAAAGATGAAATGCATCTATCCTTACACAGGTTTCATGTTCTTCAACTCGTCGTCACAGCCATTCTCGTCATGGCCTTAAGTGGCTTTCCAGTTCAGACAAGGTTGGATATGTAATACTTCTCTACATACGACCCAGGTGTGCGAGAATAGGTCCACTAGACAGGCTCGTACATCCCTTGGGCTTGGTTCGTCAGGCTAACATTTGCTAATGGGTTGTGTCGGTTGTGACATTATGGCATACATAAATGTTGTAAGTTATCAGTCGTATTATATACATTTGTACTCATCATAACGGGAATGTATCTCAATTGACATGACACACAGTTATGCATGAGGTGCCCAGAACTTTAGTCCATGGCATAGTTTATGATGCAAAACAAACTTCCAATCATAGCATATTAAGTCCGTAAATTCTTTCATACATAACATGACTTTCATGATATGGTCTAAAAAGGTTTATGCATCACAAATCATCAAATTCATAACAATTTGGTGTAATGTGGCATGACAACATTTTGACAGAGCTTTTATACATGGCATAACTTATGATGGCATAACATAGCATAGCATAACATATCTTAGCATACTGTGACATATCATAGTACAACATGGCGTATCATAGCATTACACAACGAAGCATAACATAATACATCATATTATTACATATTATACATATGCATGTGCAGGGGAAACGAGGTACGTGTTATGTGACACATGAGTAAAAGAAGAGTACATGAATGAACCGATACTACATCCAAATGAGAAGGACCCTGAGAATAGGATAGCTAAGAAAAGCTTAAATGAAATGAAAGTTACTACTTATACCAACAATGTGTACATTTATTTTTGGTGGTTCAATCATAGGAACTTCATAATTAAGCACGTTTTACTTAGAGTAATTCTATGTTGGGTGACCTCTATTTTTCTAGGATACATGTAAATGAGGAAAAATAATACGGGAAAGAAATTTGTTTGATTTGAGTAGGGCGAGAACCAAGTTATAATGCTTTTGAGAAGGAGTTAGATCGTGGGTTGATGTAACGTGATAGAGCTACCACATATGTTTTTTGTCCTTGTCTTGAGAAACTTAGATCCGTACGTTATGTTCTTGAGTTCTGAGTTTTTATCGTAGTTTAGTCCACTTGTAGGCTCTTAATTTTATCCATGATGTGTACTATGTTATCACACTTTTTCTTGTCCTTATCTTGAGAAATTTAGATCCTTACGTTATGTTCTTGAGTTCTGAGTTCTTATCATGGTCTAACTCACTTGTAGTCTCTTAATTTTGTCCATGATGGTACTATGGTATCACACTTTTGCTTGTCATATTCTTGTCCTTATCTTGAGAAATTTAGACCCTTACACGCTATGTTCTTGAATTTTGAGTTCTTATCATAGTCTAGCTCAAGAACCTTGATCTTGGGTTTTGAGTTATTAACCTTGGTTCAAATTTAAGAACCTTAGTTATGACGTTTTGGCTTTTTAGTTATGAGAACTTAGAGATTGATCCTTGTTCTAATTTTTGGTTCTTGGTTCTTGTTCTTGTCATTGGTTCTTACTCTTGATTTATGTTTTTTGTTCTATTCCCTAAGACACTTGTCCTGTGATTTATGGCACAAGACATAAATATGACAACTTGTGTTCAAGGTTTCATGCGTTACATAGTCTAAAGTCTATACCTAAGGCTTTTTACATTCCAAGCTATGTAGGCTGAAACCTGTGTCTAAGACATTTTATGTTTCAAGCAACGAAATCTAAAAATCTATGCCCAAGGCTTCGTATGTTCTAAGTGGCATACTTTGAATAGTTTCAAGCAGTGTATGGTACTTTAGAACGAAAACTAATAAATGAAGGCCAAATGGAGTAAAAAAAAAAAAAAGTCACTCACGGGCGTACACGGCCGTTAAGAGCCCCAAATTCTTGATATTTATTTGGTAGGTCCTTATTCAAGCAAAATTAAGGTTAGGATCCAATGCGAGATGAAAAATTGATGACCAAAGGCGAAATAGTGCAAAAAAAAAAAAGCACACACCCGCTTTCATGCACACTGGAAATGTAGCTACGCATAGCTCATGCAGAATTACACCACGCACGTCCCGTCGGTGCATTCACGCCCATCTACGACACGTGTCAATCGTCGATTGGTCAATTTGAGGCCACGTTCTTGAGTTTGATCTACGTGGCCGTAAGTTTCCTTCAAATTTTAGTATCGATGCATGGCACACTCGACGGGACGAAAGATGGGTTGCGAGCGAGTTCTCGGGTCAGACCGCATGTTGACGGCAGGTCAGCGTGACACACATTCACTGCTGATTCCAGACGCATTTCACCTCCCATTCATTGATGCGTGTCGCGGCTGATTCTAACCGCGTTCACCCTTCCTCCGTGTGACACGTGTCTTCTCCTAGTTCGTCGTCTTCCTACTGCGTTTACACGATTTCTAGTTTTTAGTGAGTTTTCTAATTTTTGAACATTTTCATAACTTTTCTTAGGAAACTTGAATCAAGACGATTCTTGGTAAAAGTTGTAGACCTTCAACCCATTTGCACATAGGTATTTTTCTAAAAAAATTTAGTCAATCACTCCCAGAAATAATCGGGTCCAAAAGTTGTCCAAAACTAAAAGCTTACCAAAGTTTTTAGTTTCTTGGCGTTCATCAGAACACCACCTTTCGGTCTAAAACTTGTGCAACATCACTCCAGTAGTAACATACTAAAAATTTAGAACCTAATTCCAAGAAAAACTCTTGAATTTCAAAAAAATCTAGAATCAAGAACCCGAAAATCATACCTTCGATTATTTATCAATTCTTGATGGAATTGAATGATTCAAAAGTCCAGAATGGTTCTCTCCCGATCACTGAGAAATTCTTGTTGAACTCCGGTGAAATTCAGACTACAAATTGCTGTTCAAAGCAGATTTCGACTCTCTCCCTAACTCTCTCAAGAAAATGACCGATTTATCCCTTTGGATTGACTTTGACCAATTTTTCAAAATTTTCACTATTTTTTTTTTTATATTTTTCTTGAGTTACCTTAAGTTTAGCATTTTTTTTCTACCACAGCCTCAAATTCGACTTGTAAGGCACTCAATAAAATTATAGAAGTTTGACTTTAAAAGAAAAAATCGAGTATTTAATTTATTGTCAAGCTTGAGTGCTACATTGTTGGGATAGTAGAGATATATTTGGAAGATATTGAGTAAGAATCTTATCGAGATATATAGTAGATATTTGATAACGATTTGATAGAGAAGATGGAAATTTCAAAGATTAGAATTGAAATGTTTGATGGATCTGATTTCAGTTTCTGGAATATGCAGATTGAAGATTATCTGTACCAGAAAGATCTTCACGAACCCCTGTTGGGGGTGAAGCCGAATACTATGACCACGGAGCAGTGGAAGCTCAAGGATGGTCAGGCCTTAGGGTTGATCCGATTGACGCTGTCCAGAAACGTGGCATTTAACATCATCAAGGAGAAGACAACGTCAGATCTGTTGAAGGCGCTGTCGAATATGTACAAGAAACCGTCGGCTATGAACAAGGTGTATTTGATGCAGAGGCTGTTCAATCTACAAATGTTTGAAGGTGGATCTGTTGCTGGTTATATAAATGAGTTCAATATGATTCTACGTCAACTGAGTTCGGTGGAAATTAATTTCGAGGATAAAATTAAAGCATTGATTTTGATGTCATCTTTACCCGAGTCATAGGATACTATTGTTGCCGCAATTAGTAGTTCACGAGGATTTGATCAACTGAAGTTTGATGAAATTCGAGATGTAGTTCTCAGCGAAAGTATTCGCAATCGGGAAATTGGAGATTCATCACGCAATGCTCTCAGTATTGATCGAAGGGGAAGAAGTAAATCAAAGGGCCCAAACAATGGGCGATCAAAATCAAGAAATTGAGGAAAATCTCCAAACAAACCAAATGCAAAGTGTTGGAGTTGTGGAGAAAAATGTCACTCTCGGTCACATTGTACACAGAGGAAGCAAAATCACAAATCAAAGGATGATGATGATTCGGTAAATTCAGCAGAATACATTGAGGATGCTCTAATTCTCAGGTGCCGATTGAAACCTGAATTTTGGATTCAGGTGCATCTTTTCATTCATCTTCAAATAAAGAGTTGTTTCAAAAATTCAAGTCTGGAAATTTGGAGAAGGTGTATCTTGCCAACAACAAAGATTTGAAGATTAAAGGAGAACATTGAAGGATGTCAAATATATTCCTAGTCTCAAGAAGAACCTAATCTCTATTGGTCAGTTGGATAGCACAGGTTATGCAATAGAGTTTGGGAAGAGTTCTTGGAAGATTGTGAAGGGTGCTATGGTGGTAGCATGTGGCACAAAAATATGGAACCATATACACCACTGCAGCATGTATGAACATGGTTGGTGTTGCTGAGAGCGCTTCAAATTCAAGTCTATGGCAGAATAGACTTGAACATATGAGCGTTAAAGGAATGAAGATGCTGGTTGGGAAATGAGTTTTGGAAGGTCTGAAATCTGTTGATATGAGTACTTGTGAGAACTGCGTTATGAGCAAACAGAAATGAGTTAGCTTCACAAAGACTGCCAGAGAATTGAAGAAAGGTTCTGGGACAACGAAGCAAGTGGGAGTTGAGGTTGAGTTGCTGAAAAATTCATCTAGTGATGTTGTAGCAAACACTCAAGAAACTCATGAGACGGTTGTCGAGGAACCAGAGGTGAAGCAAATGGGAGTTGAGGTTCAGTTGCTGAAAGATTCATCTAGTGATGTTGTTAGTGGATACTCAAGAAACTTTTGAGACTATTGCTGAGGAACCAGAAGCAGAGCAGGTGACACCTGATCAGGTGTTAAAAGATCATCCAGAGTCATCAGAGTACCAGATAGGTATTTACCTTCTTTACACTATGGGTTGCTGGCTGATGAAGGGGAACAAGAGCCCCTTGATGAGGGCCCTATCGTTGGAGGATACAACCAAGTGGGAGCAAGCCATGGATGATAGGATGTCTAGGCTTCAAAAATGCGTTGCTCTTTCATCTGCTAAGGGTGAGTACGTGGCATTAGCTGAACCTGGAAAGGAGATGATATGGATGACAGACTATCTAGAAGAATTAGGCAAGAAGCAGTGCGAGAAGATTCTTCAGGTAGATAGTTAGAATGTCATGTAGTTGGCGAGGAACTCGGTCTATCATTCAAAGACAAAACATAAAAGGCGATACCATTTCACTCGGAGGTTAGTGGAAGATGGTGATGTGTTTGGAGAAGATAGAGGGTGCAAAGAATCCAGCAAACATGTTGTGTTGATGTTGGAACATTGAGGTTGTGCAAAGACTCAAGTGGTATGGTACAGATTGAAAATGAAATTCTTGATGAGTCTCCAAGTGGGAGATTGTTGTGATTGACTGGATTAGTTCCAACGTTGGGATATGGGGAGATTGTTGTGATTGACTGGATCAGTTTCAAGTGGGAGATTGTTGGGATATGGAGCCTGATGTCTAGATCTGGTACAGATAAAAATTCCTTTGACATATAAAAATTCCATCAAATCGTTGTATTACTTCAATCCCTAGGAAGAACCTCATATGTCCTAGATCAGTCATATCAAACTCCTTTTTCATAGAACATTTAAATTCTCCCAGTAATGTGTTATCATTGCTAGTAAATAAAAGATCATCAACATATATGCTTACAATCAAAATGTTACATTTTTTCCTTTTAACAAAGAGGGTATGCTCACTAGAACTGCTTTCAAAACCTTCTTTGATGAAGTAGGATTCGGTTCGGCTGAACCATGCTCTAGGTGCCTATTTTAACTCGCAGAGTGCTTTGTTGAGCTTATACATCATATGTTCACTCCCCCTTTTTTCATAGCCTCTTGGTTGTTCTACAAAGATATCTTTTTTCAATTCTCCATGTAGAAAAGTTGATTTTACATCTAACTGATAAAGTTTCCAACCTTTCTGAGCTGCAAAAGCTATGATCATCCTCACAGTATCCATTCTAGCTACCGTTGCAAAAATTTCAGTGTAATCAATTTCATGCTCTTGTGTGTATCCTTTTACCACCAATCTTGCCTTGTATTTGTCAACCTCTCCAATCTCATTTAGCTTAGTTTTATAACGCTATTTTACCCCAATTTTCTTAACACCAGCAAGTAGAGCTACTAAGTGTCAGGTCTGATTTTTTTCAATGGATTTAATCTTCTCATCCATGGCAATCCTCCACTTTCAGTTTTTGTCTGCTTCCTCATACTTTACCGGATTTGAATTTGTAAAAAATGCCATGTTAACATCATCTTCTTTAGACAAACCTTCACCGGAAACATAATCAATTGACCATATAGGTGGGCGTCGACTTCTACCCTCCCTTATAGCCAAACCTGGTTCGATTTCAGTAGCAGGTGCAGTAGTAGGTTCAGCAACAGGTGCAACGGCAGGTTCGATTTCACCATATGAGTTAATCGATGAAGTTGAACCTGTGTATTGTTCTGTGTCTTCTGAAATTTCAATGCTTTATCCCCAATCTAAATCAGTTTCATTTTTAGAATTTTTTCAATCCCATTCACGGTCCTCATAAAAAATTACATCGTGGCTAACTATGATTTTGTTTGCAACAGGATCAAACATTTTGTACCCTTTGGAATCAGTGGCACTTTGATCTTCAATCGTTTTCCTCTTAGCATATGGAATATGAACATATCCCACACATCCGAAAACTCGAAAATAGTCAACTGATGGTTTTACTCCACTCCAAGCTTCTTCTGGTGTCACATCTTTTACTGCAAGAGTTGGTGATCGATTTAAGACATGATTCACCCACACAACAGCTTCAGGCTAGAATCTCTTTAGTACTTTCTTTTCTGTTAACACAGCTCTTACTAGGTTCATCACGGTACGATTTTTGCGTTCAGCTACCCCATTTTGTTGGAGTATAAGTTGTGGTCAGTTGTCTCTTCACTCCATGCTGCTTGCAAAAGTCATTAAATTCTGCCGAATTGAATTCTTCTCCTCTATCTGTTCAGGCATTTTATGGGCATTCCAACTTCTTTTTCCGCCGGAATTTTGAAACATTTAAAATGGTAAAATGTTTCTGATTTTTTTTGGAACAAAGTACATCCAAGCCTTCATAGAAAAATCATCTATAAAACACAACACATACCTTTTTCCGTTGCTTGAAGGCGGAGTAATCGGACCACACAAATCAACATGAACAAGTCCCAATTTTTCAGTTGCTCTCCACTGGTTGCATTTTGGAATCGAAGTCCGATGTTGTTTGCCCTTCCTACATGCTTCGCAAGTGATGCTTGGACCAACAATTTGCAGCAAACCTTCCACCATGTTTTTTTATGTTTCAAATTACGAAGGCCTTTGTAGCTGAGATGACCATAACGATAGTGTCAAAGTGTTGATTGATCTGTATTAGAGACTTGGAGGTAGCCCCCTTCAGTTGTTGTGATTTATGACTCCGCAAGCAAAATGAATATTCGGTTTGCACTCATAATTGATTCTGCTATTTTCTCCTTTTGTGGATGATAAATACTGCATACTCCATTTTTGAACAGTACATCTACTCCCTTTTTCTGAAGTTTTCCAACGCTTAAAAGATTGTTTTTGAGTTCAGGTGCCCAATATACTTCTCCAATGGTATAACAATTTTCTTTCAAAAACAATTTTACAGTACCTTTTCGAGACACTCTCATTCTGGTATTATTTCCAAGCTTGACACTGTGAGTAAAAGTTTTATCTAAGCTTGAAAACATGTTTTCATTACCACACATGTGATTTGAGCAACCCGAGTCTAAGAACCAGGCGTCACTTCTCTTTGATCCATGGAGTTCTACATAGGCTATGAGCAGCATCTCATCTTCTTCGTCAAGCTCAGCATCTCATAATTTGTTTCATTCTTCCACTTTGGACATTCATACTGAAAATGTCCTAAGCTGTGACACTTGTAACATTCAACAGTTGCTTTGTTGAAATTTATTCTCCCTCTTCCACGCCCTCTTCCTCTGTACGTTCCTCTCCCTCTGTTGTTTGTACTTGATCGACCTACAACATTCAGCGCTTGTTCTTCATCATTGTTGCTGGAGCGTCGAAATTTCTGTTCATGCACCACTAATGAACTTTATAACTCATCAATGGACATAGTATCAGTATCTTTTGATTCTTCAATGGATAATACAACGTATGTAAATTTGTCAGTTAGGGTGCGTAGAATTTTTTCTACAATTTTCTTTTCTGACATTTCGTCTCCATTGCTTCTTGTCTTATTAGCAACCTGCATCACTCTTGCAAAATACTCAGTGATGGTTTCATCATTTCTCATCTCTAGAACCTCAAACTCTTTTCTTAATGCATTAAAAAGTGATTTCTTCCCTCTTTGGTTTCCACAAAACTTTCTCTTCATTGAGCCCCAAACAATCTTGGACGTGCGACGGTCCAAGATTTGTTCAAAGACAGTTCGATCAATCGCCTTGTACAGGTAATGCTTTACCTAATGATCCTTGACTCTAACATCGTCAAGATGTTCTTGTTGTGCAGTAGTCAATTCTGTCCCTTCTACTGGTTCCGAAAAACCATTCACCAAGCTCTATAAGCCTTTTGCTTTAAGCAAATTCTCCATCAATTCATTCCAATGATCATAGTGACCATCGAAGTGAGGAATTTTCGTTAATGTTTTGTCGTCACTCATTCTCTCAGTGTTCAATCACTTGAAGATTGCAACTTCTTTCCAGCTGACTCTGATACCAATTGATAAGTTCAACAGCAGATTATTAGAATAGAGAACATAAACAATTGGATCTGAAGTGCGGTTTTATTAATTATAAGCATGACATTATATAGTCTTTACAAAAAATATAGAAACCACAAATAACTTAAAGTAGTTAACATAAAAATATCAGTACAAAATCCTAAGAGTCCCAAAGAATAGGACGCCCCAGAGGCTAGCACTATATTTGAAATAGAAAACTAGACCAGTGACTCCTAACAGTAAAGTATAAATGGTCGAGCTCGGGTATCCTTATTGGGTATTGTAATTTCAGGTGTAAATTATTAAGGATCGATATGCTAGTATTGGATAAAGTGGAGCGTCGAAATCTCAAGTATAAATTGTCTTGGATCAAACATAAAGTTCTATAGGAAAGGGCATTGGCGCTTTGAATATAAATGGTCGGGGTCGATCGGTCTCGTCCCGAAAGAGTAAAGGTTTGATAAGCTTGGTCATACTTAGTACCAGACGTTATGGGAGAGGGACCATAACTAGTAGTTGGTTCACTAGTGATTACCTGACGGGACCATGGCTAATGGGAATCGAAATTGTTGGCCCATTGGCATCAGGTGTGTTGATAACCGTTTGATGGTCTTACTGCCACGTGTACGTTGGATATAATATCTCAATGGCACAATTTTACACCGCATAGCATGTGATTGCTAATTCCACCGTCGTCTTCAACCTTCCCTCCCTTACCGATGTGGGCTTCTGTTGTTACCATCTGCGGCATCAGATTTATGCGCTGCCGTCCTCTTTTGCTTCCAAGAATCTCTCCTTCTCTATTTTCCATGGATAGGAGCAATACCTCCTCCTTTTCTTCTTTTGCTCATTCCAGTAAAAGGTAATTATGCTCCTTCCTTCATCATCATCTTTGAAACTGGCGGAATATCGAAGGAAATCTAAATCGTTTTCTCTGCGCCGTTTTTCATATTTTAGAATCTTGAGTTCGTATGGTTGTTTTTTGAAATCGTAGAGATGGTTATTGATTCTGTTCTTTGTTTTGATTTTTTCAATTAGCGGTGGAAGAGGAAGAGGTTTGGACATGAGGAATGACAGAGAGAGCACGAGAGGGCGCGGTGGCTCTGGTAAAGACAAAATTGATGCTCTTGGTAGACTCTTGTAAGCATATTTCGTCCATTGGTATCTTGTTTAGATGTTAATTGTCTCGGATTAGTTGTCAAACTCATTGTTTATTAGATTAAGCTTATGAAAGACTGTGTGCATGCTCTTTTATTTTGAGTTATGTTATTTATGGCGAAACATAGGTAATATGTACGTTTGGTGATTCATGAAGCTGAAGCTTAATTCCCTAGAATGGAGATACACAGGATAGGAAGATCAAGCTTTAAATGGAAACCTTAAATCAAATGTTCTGATCAGTTATGCACGTTGAACTTGAGAAAATTCCAAGGGGAGTAGAATACAGTCTCATGGTCTTAATGTTATATTCATTTCTAGTAGTGCTGTTACTTGACACCATATCTTTATAAATTTGGGTGGTTTTTTTTTAACAATTTTGAGTTAAGTTGTTGTGAGGGTTCCTATATCTTACTGTTTATGATTGGCTGGTGCAAAATGAATAAGCCCGAGTAAATGATTGAGAGGAATTCAAAAGTTATGCATAATGCATATACGATTTGTTCTCTATAGCAGTGTGATCTGGTTTATATGTTTATCGATTGATATTTGCCCCTTTTATCTTCAGAACACGCATCTTGCGACATATGGCTTCTGAGTTAAACTTGAATATGAGGAGTGATGGATATGTCAAACTTCAGGATTTGCTAAAGTTGAATTTGAAAACATTTGCCAATATCCCATTGAGATCGCACACGATTGATGACATAAGGGAGGTTGGTCGGAGAATTTTCTTCTTTAGTTGCTTTCGCATGACTTTAATATGTAGATTCAAACTGATATGTAACTTAGGCTTTCCATTGCNCTTTCGTATGACTTCAATATGTAGATTCAAACTGATGTGTAACTTATGCTTTCCATTGCTCAACAATGCTGTTAAAGGCTGTTTGTTCTATTTATCTTGATCCGTTTATCCTTGCTTTTTCTCTCAACTAGTTCCACTATTGTATTTCCTCTTCCACGACTTGTAAATTTCAGTTCAGTTTTGTTTCTGTAAGCATCTAGTATTGATGAGTAGTTTTTTTTTCCCTTCAATGCCAGGCTGTTCGGAAGGATAATAAGCAGCGTTTTAGCCTCCTGGAAGACAATGGAGAGCTCTTCATTCGAGCAAACCAAGGCCATACAGTCACGGTTATTTTCTTTCTTTATAAACCATCAAATCCATTACTGTTACAAAGTCTTGGGGGATTGGCAGTCAAGATCATTCATTGCAAAATTGTTGATTGCTTCACATTAGGTCAAATGCATTTGATTCTTCTTTACATTGACTTATTAGTAATATACGAAATGAAAAATCCGTTGCCGCTTGTTTTCTGTTGTTACTCTATTTTGTGACAATCGATCAGCCTTGTCAGATGAGTGTAGTGTTGTATAAAACTTCCTCAACTCTTGTACGATTGTGATACTGGAATCAGATTGACTATTTTGTGTACACCATCATAAATGGAAAAAACGTCCTTTGCAGGTGGTTGAAACTGAAAGTTTATTAAAACCGATTCTTTCGGCTGAGGAGGTTCCAGGTACTGCGGTTTGATGCCTCAACTTTCCTACTTTTTTCACATATCATCCTTTCCTCCTTGATGTGCATGATGGGAGTATCCATGCATTTTAAACTTCCAATTTTGTTATTCAATTAATCACTTTTTTTCTCCCTCTCTTTATGACAGTTTGCGTACATGGTACTTATAAAACGAATTTGGAATCAATTCTGGCATCTGGTTTGAAACGCATGAAAAGATTGCATGTCCACTTCTCATGTGGTTTGCCAACAGATGGAGAAGTTATCAGTGGTAAGTTAAGAAAATCTAATTGTTACGCTTTCTTAAGAATGTTTCCGATAAAACCATGACGTCACTTTGATCAGCACTTGCTACTTGAGTAAATGTACATTTATATTTTGTAGGGAATAGAAACTGGTTTCTTTGATTGATGAAAATGATTACAAAAATTCCTACCATACATAATTACAAACACACCTCCAATGTGTCTCGAGGGACGATACACTATAGTTACAAATGACGAGATCGTTTTCCATGTTTAAGCAAGAAAAGATTATATGCGAAGTTTAGGTGCTTTGTTGCTTATCTGTGAAGATCTGTGCATTTCTTTCCTGCCATAAGTTCCAATAGAAAGCCCAAATTAATCTCTTTCATAGGATCTTTGTCTCTTTCTTGAATGGATGGCTGATGAGGGACGCATCAAGGAGGGTGAAAGTATCTCCTGGTCTTGTAAAACTCCAACCAAAGGCATCTTGTAAGAAGTTCCAGAATGTTGAATTGTAGGTAGACTGGCTAGATAAATGAATTCGTCTCATGATTGTTCATACATTAGTGGCAGCAACTTGGAGAAATTGTAATCCATGGAGATTTTCAAAGTAGTCTGTCAAAAGTGTTAATGCAAGCTTGACTTAGCTCTCAAATAAGGAACTTGACATCCTTGAGAGATTGCCCCCTCCGTAATAGTTTGTAGAATTTGAATTTTACCATATTGCCGGTAGATGCAAGCTGTTTGGTCAAATAACCTGTGGTAAAAGTCCCACTTTTCTGAAAAGTTCACACCCACCAGTTCCCTTTCTCCGACTGAGTAACTCTGCAAAAGGTGGGATAAAGATGCCCATTCATCCACTTCCATGCAGTATATATTTCACCTCAAGAGTAAATTCCATGATTCAGTATTCCAATTCCACAACTCTGTAATTGATAGGGAGAGATGGTAAAGAATAGGATATTCTTCCAATTGCATATCTTCACCCTCTTTCATTTTCGTTCCATTTCTGGTTTATTTCGTCATTTTCATAAAAATTGAGCATACTGTTCATCATGCTTATTATCAATAAAATTAGCTCATTTCGGTTCTAAACTTTCATATCATGCTTCCTATAACATGCTCCAATACGTACTACAAGCTCACCTTAATTTGAAGTTCCTAGGTGCTACTTATTTAGTTCGGTTGTTACTTTGATGGTCGGTTCGGGTCCTTAATGAGTTTCAAATTTCTTCTAACTTTTTAAATAGGGTTCTAAATTAAGAGAAAATATTAATACCATTAAAATTGGATCGGAAATTGGACAAAAACCGGCCAAATTGGGTGAAAATGTCAATGTTTTGTACATAAATAGTGAAGTATCATTCCTTACTCCTAACCTCCAGCCATGAACAGTATTTTGTATTTTGAACCCCCCAGTTTCCTCAACTCTGAACAAGGCCTTACACACCTCAATCCTTTACACTTTGGACAAGAATCATGCAATTTCATTAAGAATAGAAGAAACTATTGATTTTCGAAGTCTCGAGAAAACTCAAGAACGAACCTTCAATCTCTCAACTTGATCTCTCCCTACAAGTACGTTCAAGTCTCAGTTCCTTCACAAACTGTGTAAAGCTTCCTCACACAAAACTATACCCCCTGAAATCATGGAAATCCATTAACATTCGAGGTAAAATCACTTGAAGAAGATTTGGTTCATAGCCACGAACACTTACCTCAAATTCGAATTCGAATCCCTCCTTCTCATGCCTCTTTGCTCCAGTTCTTTCCTCAATCCCTTACCGTAGGATCCTCCAAGTTTCAAGTCCAGAGCTGGCCCCAATCATCACACATCTCTCCTCAAAGATCGTTGGCTGTTCTTCTGCCTTCTCTTTTATTTATTTATTTGTTATTTGTCATTTGTTTATTATTTATTTTGGTTCACTCTAAGGCTAACTTGTTTCCTGTTTCTGGAAATGGACAGGTATGAGACGCAACGTTAATGTTTTAATCTTTCTTGATGTCAATAAAGCTCTGAATGGTACTGCTGAACCCTCTTTTATTTTCATTTGTATAATACTGATGATCTCTAATGCCTGTTTCTTGCTAAAACATTGTATTTCAGATGGAATGAAGCTTTACATGTCGGACAACAAGGTCATTCTGACCGAAGGTTTCGACGGAGTGGTGGCAGTCAAATACTTTCAAAAAATCGAGTCATGGCCAAATCGACAACCAATTCCATTTTGAGCCTGGATGAGATGGTGTACATGATCAATCATTTCATGAAAATATTGAATTGTGTTTAGATCTAGAGACAAGATATTAACACAATCATAACTGGAAATTTCTTATTGGATTTGCA
Organism: Cucurbita pepo subsp. pepo; assembly: GCF_002806865.2. NCBI lineage: Eukaryota > Viridiplantae > Streptophyta > Magnoliopsida > Cucurbitales > Cucurbitaceae > Cucurbita > Cucurbita pepo. The sequence continues at coordinate 3,132,317 of NC_036652.1, forward strand.
CCAGATTCTCGTATGCTAACTTTTATAGCTCGGGGTTAGCTCGGGTTTCATATGAATTTCAAACTTGGGGAGTCTTTGCATTTAAGTTGGCAGCAAACAGTTCTGTCCTTCTTACGAACATGATGGTGGATCTTTCATGAAGATTTGGCAACAAGTTTAGATTTGTTCATGAAGCGATGAAAGTTAGTATCCAAGTCTGTGGAGAGTGATATGAGAAAGCAGCCTCTGAAGAAGTGTATGATGATATTTCTTCATTTTTGATTCAGTTTGTATTGGTGAGTGAAGAGTATGGTTAACAATTCTGATGTAATGCAACCTGTACCACAGGACTTGCTTTATGAAATTTCTGATAATAATAATAATAATAATAATTATTATTATTATTATAAATATCAGAAATTTNAAAAAGGAAAAAAAAGGAAGACACCAACTTAGCGATGTTTTGATTTTATTAAGAATTAAATAAAAACAATAAATAGGAACTCTACCTTTTGAAGTATTCCTAGCTTGCAACGCTCAAATTGTAAACAATTATTATTAAAAATTAACTAATCAATTACGTAACTATGGCAACGAAACGGGTCTGTTGGCTGGCAACCCGATTAGGTAAGAGCAACTCCAAGCTTGAGGGAGAATACGATCTCACTAAAGCAACCAAATGAAAGCAAGGCCTAATTGCTTGCTGCACTTCGCGCGCAGGAACAGACCTTAGCCAATTACCGGTTTAAGCTTTTGCGAGAGCACCAGAAAACTGAAGAGTAACGGCAGCGAGTGATTGAGTTCAGTA